>NC_036857.1:28604107-28641402 GCF_002910315.2 Salvelinus sp. IW2-2015
CGCTACGTGTCAGTGTGTAATCATTTCTAATATTTCCCCCCTTCAGTGGTATAAACATTACAACTGTATAAGCTAATAGGCCGTGTGCTTGTAGATTGACTGAGGTGAATGAACCTACAGCAGCCAGCTGGGGTCATTTGTGCTTTGTATAGAAATGCAGTAAATTGAGTTTCAACTTTTAAAAAATCATCAATTACATTTTTTCCGAAGAGAATTAACAGCATTCTCCAGGAACTGTAATTTATACATTTATAAGAGCTATTGATAAGAGCTAGGTAAATGAGTAATCCGTTTGGAGAAGGGGATTGTAAATACACATAGCAATTGTTGAAGATAATTTTTCCTTCCACAGTGAAATAGGATATACAGTTCTCATAATCTGTGTGGATGAAATTTGGAGACCCAAGCTATTGGCTTCAGTAGTAACCCTGACGAGTTATGCATGCGTTTTATAATGTTTTGATTATATGCCTGGACTTATCTACAATTTACCATTTGTATCATGTTAAATATTAGCCACTATCCGGATCCACGTCAGTAATGGCCGACATAGATTTATTTTAGCTTCATTCCATTCCGTTGATCTTTTCTTTCCTCTGTCACATCCATTGTAAATTGTTCCTGAGGGTCGCTAGCAATAGTGGATCACATTAGGCTAAGGTTGTGTAATAATTTGGGACATGTAGCCTATCATTATGGAACTCAGACCGCACGTAGCAAGTTAAACCTGGAGCCTGGAGCACGGTCCAACGACGACTGGACGCTGTCATACAGTTCCATGATGTTAGAATTAGGGTAGATTTAAAGGACCATAGTTCGACCCCTATTGAACACTTCTTTTCCATCGTCCAATATTTTATGGATTGAACTTGAATATGACAACTTTCATGATGAGTCAACCACTGTATTTTGTATTCATCAATATTTAGTGTGTAAAGGCTCTCCAAACTGTTTTATTTGTATTTTTATTCATTCCTACTTTTCTAACCCCGAAAATCTTGATTATTTTCAATCTACCAGTTGGTGCTGAAAACTAATATGCATAGATGGCTTTCTGTCATTGATCCCTATATTCTGACGCCTTTCTCTCCATGTAATCTATTGAGTCTGTCAACAGACTTCTAATTAAAGGTACAACCATATTTTAAAGGGATGGGTTAAGATAAAATGTACTGAATTACATTTTATGCAGAGCGCACAATGTAGCCACACCTGCAGAGTGCATTATGCGACTGAAAAAGGTACGTCTGAATGCCGAGTACTGAGAAGTGTATATAAAGGCATGTGTAAGAAGGGCATAAATTCTTAAGTAGGGATCGGGCCCATACAGTATATCTAGGCTACCTCAATTACCTCATACGCCTGCACATCAACTTGGTACTGGTACCCCATGTATATAGCACAGTTATTATTACTCATTAAGTATTTATTATTACTTGTATTATTATGTGTTATTACTTTTACATTATTTCTCTATTTTATTTCTCTGCATTGTTGGGAAGGGCACATAAGAACGTATTTCACTGTTTACGAAGCATGTGACGAATAAGATTTGATTTTGCAACATACCATAAACGCATCTAGAACAGTAATATTGTATATTCTGAGAACATTCTAGACAACTTTCTTGAAAAGTCCCGCTTGACATTAAGGAATGTTCTGCTAACACGAACAACAAAACATGCAAAAAGGTTAGAAAGGATTTTGCTAGCATAGATAGAATGTTCCCCTAACTAACTGGACACTCAAACAGGAGAACAAATTATGGGTAACATTACAAAAACGTTCTCTCTCCCTAGAATTGTTAGCTGGTGTAGTTGATTCTCAATGCTGGACTTCTAATGAGCTTCTGAGCTTTGAATCTTCTATTTTTATTTATCGTGTCTGATACTGCACTGTAACACACCGTTTTGATTTCATTTAGCATCTGACTGGTTTCTATGTAAAGGCCTACAGCAGTTGCGTGTTTTAATAAAACAGTCATGGTGGTAGATGGTGTCAGAGAGAGAGAGGGGAGAAGAGGGGGAGGGAGGTGAGTGGGAGGAGAAAATATAGAGGGGGAGAGAGAGATGGGGGAGGGAGGAAAGAGAGAAGGAACGAGAGAGGGGGTAAGAGAGAGAGAGGACAGAGGGACAGGAAGAGAAAAGAGAGATGTAAGGGAAGCGTTAGTTAGGTGGTCTCATGGGTTGTTTAAGAGGAGATGTCTTAATCAGTACGTACTCCATTCCTGTGTCTGAGACACATCCAAGATTCCTCCAACCACTGAGAGAGACCACCAGGCACACACACACACTCTCACGTATCCCTTTTGCTCCTCTATTACTCTGTCTATCTCTGTTAGTCTTTCTGTCTCTCTCTATCGCTCTTTCTCTCCCTGTCTCTCACTCTTGAACTCTCTCCCACTCTTTCTTTATCACCTCTCTGTGTCTTTCTCTGTCCCTCTCTGTACTTATTGCCCGTCTGTTTGTGTGACATGCCTTACACGGAACCCAAACCGGCTGCGCGCGTGCGCCATCGTGCGCTATCGTGCATACATTTATTTTGCCCCCCACACCAAAACGTGATCACGACACGCAGGTTTAAAATATCAAAACTAACTCTGAACCAATGACATTAATTTGGGACAGGTCGAAAAGCATTAAACATTATGGCAATGTTAGTAGTTAGCTTGCACTTGCTAGCTAACGTTAATTTGTCCTATTTAGCTAGCTTGCTGTTGGTAGCTAATTTGTCCTGGGATATAAAACATTGAGTTGTTATTTTACCTGAAATGCACAAGGACCTCCTACTCCAACAATTAATCCACACATAAAACGGTCAAACCGAATCGTTTCTAGTCATCTCTCCTCCTTCCAGGCTTTTTTCATCGTTTATCTTATATGGTGATCGCATCTAAACTTTCATTGTATTACCACGACTACCGGCAAAAACAGTTCGTCTTCTATAAACCAATGAGGAGATGGGAGAGGCAGGACTTGCAGCGCGATCTGCATCAGAAATAGGAATGCGTTATTGCACCCACACTGCTCATTGGCGTGCGTGAGCAGTGTGGGTGCAATAATTGAATAACATGGATTTCTAAATTTATTTTGTGACTCCTCGGGGCACACGACGTTGTCCGGTCTGGTCAGCATGTTAAGCAAGAGTTATCCTTAAGAGTCAAGCTATCAAGAAATGTGTTAAAGTCCAATTGTAGCTTGGTGTTCTTGTTGAGAAATGTTATTGATGTCAATGACTGATCGGATTAGAATGGTTACACAAGCAAAACACCCACACACACACACACACACACACACACACACACACACACACACACACACACACACCACACACCACACACACACACACACACACACACACACACACACACACACACACACACACACACACACACACACACTCTCTCATCTGTGGAACGTGTTTGTTAACAGGTCCATTAGGAGTGTCTGGCCTATTGTCTATAACGATGAGGTTAAGGGTCATGCCATATGCGCACACACACACACACACACGCACACACACACACATATACACACACAATCTCATCTGTGGAATGTGTTTGCATTGTAAACAGTCCATCTGATGTTGTCTAACCTATCTCTATAACAGACGAGGGTTAAGGTCATGCCAATAGGGTACTGGAAACTCTGGACACTTCAAAGGCGCTTAGTATTGCTAAAATAAAGTCTGCACTATTGTCTCCTTTCACACACGTATGAACAGGGGTTTCATGTTCCTGTTATGAAATCAGTTAGGTCATTAGCTTTACTGTCTTTGATTAACTTGTATGACCTATTTGGTCATTTTAATCTTACAACAACAGAGATTTCCACCATAAAAACAAAATAACCTGTTATAATGCACTGGCTACAACCCATTCTGGACTACAACACACGTTTCTGGACTACAACACACATTTCTGGACTACACACACATTTCTGGACTTACCAATCCATTTTTATTCTAGCTTAGCTCTACGATGCGCCAAAGAAGTGCTGAATGTGAAGAGAATATCGCAACCCAATAAACAAACACCAATTAACAACACTGCCACCAACCAAAACGTGACGTGTCACTCACCCACTGTTGATTGGGCAATGCCAAGGAAGTCAGCATGTCAGCCATAGCACCCAGCATCTGGTCTGTCCGCCCCTGGTTCTTCTGAAGCGCCTTCATTCTTCCCTCAAAAACCTCTCCTTTTCTACTTCGCTCTCTCTCCTTCTTCCTTTCTCACGTTCTCCTACTGTAAGTCTCCCTCTGTTTGTTGTTGCCGTTCTTCCTTTCCCAGTTCACCACAGTTTTTCCTCCTCCTCCTTTCCTCCACAGTCTGTCACTCCTTCTCTCCCTGTTTCTCTCCCTCCTCTTCACTGTTCCTTCTCTCTTCTGTTCTCTCCTTCACCTCTCCTCCTACAAAGCACGGTGCCAGAGTTTAGAGCCGCTGCCTTGTCTCGTCCTGGCCTGGTCTGAGCCACAGGAACTCACACACAACCACACACACACACACACACACACACACACACAACAACACACCACACAACACACACACACCACCACACACAACCACACACACACACACCACACACACACCACACACACACACACACACACACACACACACACACACACCACACACCACCACACACACACCACACAACACAACCACACACACACACACACACCACACACACACACACACACACACACAACACACACAACACACACACACACACACACACACACACAATAAACACACTCACCTCAGGTGTGTGTGTGTGTGTGTGTGTGTGTGTGTGTGTGTGTGTGTGTGTGTGTGTGTGTGTGTGTGTGAGTTCCTGTGGCTCAGACCAGGCCAGGACGAGACAAGGCAGCGGCTCTAAACTCTGGCACCGTGCTTTGTAGGAGGAGAGGTGAAGGAGAGAACAGAAAGAGAGAAGGAACAGTGAAGAGGAGGGGGAGAGAAACAGGGAGAGAAGGAGTGACAGACTGTGGAGGAAAGGAGGAGGAGGAAAAACTGTGGTGAACTGGGGAAAGGAAGAACGGCAACAACAAACAGAGGGAGGACTTACAGTAGGAGAACGTGAGAAAGGAAGAAGGAGAGAGAGCGAAGTAGAAAAGGAGAGGTTTTTGAGGGAAGAATGAAGGCGCTTCAGAAGAACCAGGGGCGGACAGACCAGATGCTGGGTGCTATGGCTGACATGCTGACTTCCTTGGCATTGCCCAATCAACAGTGGGTGAGTGACACGTCACGTTTTGGTTGGTGGCAGTGTTGTTAATTGGTGTTGTTTTATTGGGTTGCGATATTCTCTTCACATTCAGCACTTCTTTGGCGCATCGTAGAGCTAAGCTAGAATAAAAATGGATTGTAGTCCAGAAATGTGTGTTGTAGTCCAGAAATGTGTGTTGTAGTCCAGAAACGTGTGTTGTAGTCCAGAAATGTGTGTTGTAGGCCAGTGCAATTATAACAGGTTATTTGTTTCTTATGGTTTTGGAAATCTCTGTTGTTGTAGATTAAAATGACCAAATAGGTCATACAAGTTAATCAAAGACAGTAAAGCTAATGACCTAACTGATTTCATAACAGGAACATGAAACCCCTGTTCATACGTGTGAAAGGAGACAATAGTGCAGACTTTATTTTTAGCAATACTAGCGCCTTTGAAGTGTCCAGAGTTTCCAGTACCCTATTGGCATGACCCTTAACCCTCGTCTGTTATAGAGATTAGGTTAGACAACATCAGATGGACTGTTTACAATGCAAACACATTCCACAGATGAGATTGTGTGTGTATATGTGTGTGTGTGTGCGTGTGTGTGTGTGTGTGTGCGCATATTGGCATGACCCTTAACCTCATCTGTTATAGACAATAGGCCAGACACTCCTCAGATGGACCTGTTAACAAACACGTTCCACAGATGAGAGAGTGTGTGTGTGTGTGTGTGTGTGTGTGTGTGTGTGTGTGTGGTGTGTGTGTGTTTGTGTGTGGTGTGTGTGTGTGTGTGTGTGTGTGTGTGTGTGTGTGTGTGTGGTGTGGTGTGTGTGTGTGTGTGTGTGTGGTGTGTTTGCTTGTGTAACCTTCTAATCCGATCAGTCATTTGACATCAATAACATTTCTCACAAGAAACCCAAGCTACAATTGGACTTTAACACTTTTTCTTGATAGCTTGACTCTTAAGGATAACTCTTGCTTAACATGCGGACCAAGCCGGACACGTCGTGTGCCCCGAGAGTCTCAAAATATAAATTTAGAAATCATGTTATTCAATTATTGCACCAACTGCTCACGCACGCCAATGAGCAGTGTGGGTGCAATAACGCATTCTCCTATTTCTGATGCAGATCGCGCTGCAAGTCCTGCCTCTCCATCTCCTCATTGGTTTATAGAAGACGAACTGTTTTGCCGGTAGTGTCGTGTAATACAATGAAAGTTTAGATGCGATCACCATATAAGATAAACGATGAAAAAGCCTGGAAGGAGGAGAGATGACTAGAAACGATTCGGTTTGACCGTTTTATGTGTGGATTAATTGTTGGAGTAGAGGTCCTTGTGGCATTTCAGGTAAAATAACAACTCAATGTTTATATCCCAGGACAAATAGCTACCAACAGCAAGCTAGTCTAATAGGACAAATTAACGTTAGCTAGCAAGTGCAAGCTAACTAGCTAAATTGCCATACATGTTTAATGCTTTTCGACCTGTCCCCAAATTAATGTCATTGGTTCAGAGTTAGTTTTGATATTTTAACCTGCGTGTCGTGATCACGTTTGGTGTGGGGGGGCAAAATAAATGTATGCACGATAGCGCACGATGGCGCACGCGCGCAGCCGGTTTGGGTTCCGTGTAAGGCATGTCACACAAACAGACGGGCAATAAGTACAGAGAGGGACAGAGAAAGACACAGAGAGGGTGATAAAGAAAGAGTGGGAGAGAGAGTTCAAGAGTGAGAGACAGGGAGAGAAAGAGCGATAGAGAGAGACAGAAAGACTAACAGAGATAGACAGAGTAATAGAGAGAGCAAAAGGGATACGTGAGAGTGTGTGTGTGTGCCTGGTGGTCTCTCTTCAGTGGTTGGGAGGAATCTTGGATGTGTCTCAGACACAGGAATTGGAGTAGTACTGATTAAGACATCTCCTCTTAAACAAACTCATGAGACCCTAACTAACGCTTCCCTTCATCTCTCTTTCTCTGTCCCTCTGTCTCTCTCTCTCTTACCCCCTCTCTCGTTCCTTCTCTCTTTCCCTCCCTCCCTCCATCTCTCTCTCCCCCTCTATATTTCTCTCTCCCACTCTACCTCCCTCCCCCTCTCTCCCCTCTCTCTCTCTGACACCATCTACCACCATGACTGTTTTATAAACACGCAACTGCTGTAGGCCTTTACATAGAAACCAGTCAGATGCTAAATGAAATCAAAACGGTGTGTTACAGTGCAGTATCAGACACGATAAATAAAAATAGAAGATTCAAAGCTCAGAAGCTCATTAGAAGTCCAGCATTGAGAATCAACTAACCCAGCTAACAATTCTAGGGAGAGAGAACGTTTTTGTAATGTTACCCATAATGTTCTCCTGTTTGAGTGTCCAGTTAGTTAGGGGAACATTCTATCTATGCTAGCAAAATCCTTCTAACCTTTTTTGCATGTTTTGTTGTTCGTGTTAGCAGAACATTCCCTTAATGTCAAGCGGGACTTTTCAAGAAAGTGTCTAGAATGTTCTCAGAATATACAATATTACTGTTCTAGATGCGTTTTATGGTATGTTGCAAAATCAAATCTTATTCGTCACATGCTTCGTAAACAGTGAAATACGTTCTTATGTGCCCTTCCCAACAATGCAGAGAAATAAAATAGAGAAATAATGTAAAAGTAATAACACATAATAATACAAGTAATAATAAATACTTAATGAGTAATAATAACTTGGCTATATACATGGGGTACCAGTACCAAGTTGATGTGCAGGCGTATGAGGTAATTGAGGTAGCCTAGATATACTGTATGGGCCCGATCCCTACTTAAGAATTTATGCCCTTCTTACACATGCCTTTATATACACTTCTCAGTACTCGGCATTCAGACGTACCTTTTTCAGTCGCATAATGCACTCTGCAGGTGTGGCTACATTGTGCGCTCTGCATAAATGTAATTCAGTACATTTATCTTAACCCATCCCTTTAAATATGGTGTACCTTTAATTAGAAGTCTGTTGACAGACTCAATAGATTACATGGAGAGAAAGGCGTCAGAATATAGGGATCAATGACAGAAAGCCATCTATGCATATTAGTTTTCAGCACCAACTGGTAGATTGAAAAATAATCAGATTTTCGGGGTTAGAAAAGTAGGAATGAATAAAAATACAAATAAAACAGTTTGGAGAGCCTTTACACACTAAATATTGATGAATACAAAATACAGTGGTTTGACTCATCATGAAAGTTGTCATATTCAAGTTCAATCCATAAAATATTGGACGATGGAAAAGAAGTGTTCAATAGGGGTCGAACTATGGTCCTTTAAATCTACCCTAATTCTAACATCATGGAACTGTATGACAGCGGTCCAGTCGTCGTGGACCGTGCTCCAGGCTCCAGGTTTAACTTGCTACGTGCGGTCTGAGTTCCATAATGATAGGCTACATGTCCCAAATTATTACACAACCTTAGCCTAATGTGATCCACTATTGCTAGCGACCCTCAGGAACAATTTACATGGATGTGACAGAGGAAAGAAAGATCAACGGAATGGAATGAAGCTAAAATAAATCTATGTCGGCATTACTGACGTGGATCCGGATAGTGGCTAATATTTAACATGATACAAATGGTAAATTGTAGATAAGTCCAGGCATATAATCAAAACATTATAAAACGCATGCATCAACTCGTCAGGGTACTACTGAAGCCAATAGCTTGGGTCTCCAAATTTCATCCACACAGATTATGAGAACTGTATATCCTATTTCACTGTGGAAGGAAAAATTATCTTCAACAATTGCTATGTGTATTTACAATCCCCTTCTCCAAACGGATTACTCATTTACCTAGCTCTTATCAATAGCTCTTATAAATGTATAAATTACAGTTCCTGGAGAATGCTGTTAATTCTCTTCGGGAAAAAATGTAATTGATGGATTTTTTAAAAGTTGAAACTCATTTACTGCATTTCTATACAAAGCACAAATGACCCCAGCCTTGGCTGCTGTAGGTTCATTCACCTCAGTCAATCTACAAGCACACGGCCTATTAGCTATACAGTTGTAATGTTATACCACTGAAAGGGGGGAAATATTAGAAATGATTCACACTGACACGTAGCAACAGCGACTGAATTGCATAAAGTCATCGGCTCTTCACATAGATCTCGTTTTCTCAAATGACATAGCGTTCACATTTGTATTCCTAGGCAGTCCTAATCAAGATCCACAATAACAGACATCAATGGAGCACACAGATGATCATATCACATTCACATTCATCGTTAGAATATTACTCACCATTCTGTATGAATATCAGTGATGTATTGGTAAAAAAAGAAGGGGGTAATGAGTAAACTAAACTCCAGATAGGATGAACAACCACCGATATAACCTATTACATTGTTAGAACAGTATTGTTTCCATTTAGATTCCATTTGAATGTAGGACTATAAGGAAAGATAAGCCATGTGGAGATGTTCATGTTGAAACACATCTTATTAAGTTGTTGTGACAATATTGCGTTAGGAGGTAGGTGAAGGAGTCAGGCGCAGGAGAGGGGTTTGATAAGATTAGTACAGATTTTCTCAGGGGACCCCACATGGGGCCCCGACCACAAGTTTGGTAACTAACCTCTCTCGCTGCTTGCTTCCGCTCTCTCTCCTTGTTTTCTCTGCTTCCTCCTGCATGCCTACGTCTGTCTCACCACTAAGCACCACATCTCTGTCTGTCTCAATAGCCTACTCTCTGGAAAGTTATTATGAGCCTATTTCTTTGCTCTGGCTGAGGTAGGCTCCATTTAACGTCAGCTTCTTACTTCCTCCTTCTAGCTGGCTAAGCAATACTAGCCAGAGCTCAATGTTACTGCAATAGAAGTCTCTGCTGGCAGCTAGCCACCTGATGGACTGATATTTATAGTATAAGCAACTATTTGCCAGCTGTGCACTCATTCTCAGAGAGTATGTTTATGTTTGATTGGGGATGTCTGTAAACACATCAGGAGCTGTGCGATGGTTTTAAAATTGCCTTTGTCCCACATCTCGCAAACACACTATCATCAACATCTATTGTTGCCCACTTGAGTTGACTCCGAGCTGGTATAGAGGTCCTGGATGGCAGGGAGCTTGGCCCCAGTGATATACTGGGCCATACGCACTACCCTCTGTAGTGCCTTGCGGTCCGATGTCAAGCAGTTGCCATACCAAGCAGTGGTGAAGCCAGTCAAGATGCTCTCAATGCTCTAGCATTTAGCTCAGTGTGGATGTTGCCTATAATCCATGGCTTCTGGTTGGGATATGTACGTACAGTCACTGTGGTGACGACGTCGTCGATGAACTTATGGAGGGGCGGCAGGTAGCCTAGTGGTTAGAGCATTGGACCAGTAACCGAAAGGTTGCTGAATTGAATCCCCGAGCTGACAAGGTAAAAATCTGTTGTTCTGCTACTGAGCAAGGCAGTTCCCCGGGCACCGAAGACATGGATGTCGATTAAGGCAATCCCCCTCACCGCTCTGATTCAGAGGGGTTGGGTTAAATGCGGAAGACATATTTCAGTTGAAGGGATTCAGTTGTACAACTAACTAGGTATCCCCCTTTCCCTATTAATGAAGCCGGTGACTGATGTGGTAAACTCCTCAATGCCATCGGATGAATCCTGGAATATATTCCAGTCTGTGCTAGCGAAACAGTCCTATAGTTTAGCATCCTTTTCATCGGACCACTTCCGTATTGATCTGTCACCTGTCACACTGGTACTTCCTGTGTGACAGGTGACATGCTGGTAGAAATGAGGTAAGATGGATTTCAGTTTCCCTTCATTAAATCACCGGCCACCAGGAGCCCCGCCTCTGAATTAACATTTACTTGTTTGCTTATGGCCCTATACAGCTTGTTGAGTGTGGTCTTAGTGCCAGCATCAGTTTGTGGTGGTAAATAGACAGCTATGAAAAATATAGATGAAAACTCTCTTGGTAAATAGTATGATCTACAGCTTCAGGTATTCTAACTCAGGCGAGCAGAACCTAGAGACTTCCTTAATGTTAGAGATCGCGCACCAGCTGTTGTTGTCACGCCCTGATCTGTTTCACCTGTTCCTGTGATTGTCTCCACCCCCTCCAGGTGTTGCTTATTTCCCCCAATGTATTTATCCCTGTGTTTCCTGTCTCTCTGTGCCAGTTCGTCTGGTATGTTTAGTCAAGTCAACCAGCGTGTTTTTCCCGTACTCCTTTTGCTATTCTCCTTTTTCTAGTCCTCCCGGTTTTGACCTTTGCCTGTTTCTGGACTCTGTACCCGCCTGCCTGACCATCCTGCCTGCCTTGACCACGAGCCTGTCTGCCACTCTGTACCTCTTGGACTCTGATCTGGTTTTGACCTTTTTGCCTGTCCACGACCATTCTGTTGCCTACCCCTTTGGATTATTAAACATTGTAAGACTCCAACCATCTGCCTCCTGTGTCTGCATCTGGGTCTCGCCTTGTGCCTTGACAGTTGTTAACAAAGAGACACACACCTCCCCCCTTGAGCTCACCCGAGGCTGCGGATCGATCCTGCCGATGTACAGAAAAAACAGCTAGAAAACCAGCTATTTACTCACCGATGTAGTTTTGTCAGGATGCTCGCACGTCGGCCTCTCTTACGTCATCTCCTTCTTTTACGACTTTCGGGTTTGGGACCTGGTCCAGGGTGAGCAGTATGTCCTGCGCCACCGATTCGTTGGAGTAGAAATCTACATCCAAATCGAGGTTGATGATCGCTGTTCTGATGTCCAGAAGATCTTTTCGGTCATAGGAAATGATGACGGAAACAGATCAGCGCAAAAAAAACACACAAAAGTAGCCGACTTGGTCAGGAGTGCATAAAATGGCAGCTTTCCATTGCATTGCCATTCTAGTGTTTTCGTTGGAAGAACATTCATGTGTTCAGTTTTCTGAGGGCTAGGACAATATTCCATCAACGTCACATCGAATATACACAGAACACGGTTGCCCTGTTGTCAGAATGTAAGATATTAAGGTTCTAGACACGTTTCATGGGAACATAGCGAGAACATTCCTGTGTCCAGTTTCCTGAGAATATTGTCTGTTGGCAAGGGATTACACAACACACACACACACACACACACACACACACACACCACACACACACACAACACAACACACAACACACACACACACACACACACACAACACACACACACACACACACACACCACACACACACACACACACACACACACACAGTGGCTTTTAATATTACAGTGGTCTTCAACTTGCATATTTAACACACATGATTACATTGTTCATGTTCATTTATACAGTAATTATTRTTCAATAAATTTTTTGTTTGACCAAGGCAAGTCAGTTAAGAACAAATTCGTATTTACAATGACGGCTTACCCCGGCCAAACCCAGACGACGCTGCGCCAATTGTGCGCCACCCTATGGGACCAATCACAGCCAGATGTGATTCAGCCTGGATTCGAAACAGGGTCTGTAGTGACGCCTCTTGCACTGAGATGCTGTGCCTTAGACCGCTGCACCACTCAGGAGCATGTACTCAACTAGGATTTGAACTAACAACCTTCTGGTTCTACAGCATTCAGATCTTCCTGCTACGCCACCATGTATCTGTCAGTTATCAGTGAATTTGAATATTCTCTCATCATTGATTTTCTTTACTTAATTCAACAGTTTAAGGTCTTTCTTTATAGTTGTCTAATGTTGGTGGTGGATATTATCCTGTTTTAATTGTACTCCCGAATCACTATGATCAATAAAAGTTTTTTTAAGTGTACTTTTAACAGAGCTGAGATTTACTTCAAAGGCAATTCACCCGATTGATTACACATATCAAGTAGTTTCAGATCTACATAAGTGCCTAGGGAGGAGGGGTTAGGCTTTCTTCTGGCCAGGGCCTAACTATACTGGCCCAATAAGCACATGCCCTAGAGATATCTCTTATCGGGACTGTGGGTAGGGTCTTCATCATTGATGCTGGTGCTCTGAGTCCAAGATGTGCAACGGCACTATTCTCAGATTCTCAGCAATATGTGTTAATGTCATTATTTGGCAACAGATACAACTGTATTGTTTGCATTTTAATTGGCCATGTGGCGATGTTCATATTGAAACATATCTTCTTTTTAAAGTTCCTTGTTGGATTTTTGTCTGATTTTCTCATTGAAAGATGGGAATCAGTAGAAAGAATTCTAGATAGCTGAGAATCTTTTTGAAATCCACACCACATATTGCCATGTGGAACAAACGTGTCTCTGATAAGGAATCACATCAGGTCTCGTGGATTTCTGTCTTTAACATTCCTAATTTGTTGAGGAAACATGGCCCAGGCTGTAGTGTTGCTTCTGGTGGAAATCTACCCAGAACATGGTTGCCATATTCTCAGAATATCAGAAATGTGTATATTTACAGTAGCATGTCTGAACTGTCTCACATTTGCCATTAAAGCAATGATTATGCCAGTTATACCAAACCAATACACAACACAGAGTTTCAACTCCAAGTTTTAATGTGACAAAATAGACAAATTGAAACAGAATCACTTGGGACCAGTGTTGGGGTAATAATTACTTACAGTACTTTTATGAGTAAATATATGAAAATAATATTGTAATATTATTACAGTTACTTTTTCAAGTAACCCATATATTACTTTCAGAAGCATATCTCTACCGGCATGTTATATATACAATACCAGTCAAAAGTTTGAACACGCCTACTCATTTCAGTGTTTTTTAAATTTATTTTTACTATTTTCTACATTGTAGTATAATAGTGAAGACATCAAAACTATGAAATAACACATATGGAATCATGTAGTAACCAAAAAAACAAATCAAAATATATTTTATATTTGAGGACAACAAGCTCTTCCTCAATGTGAGCAAGACAAAGGACCTGATTGTGGACTATAGGAGAAGGAGGGCTGAACACTCCCCCATTAACATCGACGGGACTGAAGTGGAGCAGGTCGAGAGTTTCAAGTTCCTTGGTGTCCACATCACCAACAAACTATCATGATCCAAACACACCAAGACAAGTTGTGAAGAGGGCACGACAACACGTTTTCCCACTCAGGAGACTGAAAAGATTTGGCATGGGTCGCCAGATCCTCAAAAAGTTCTACAGCTGCACCATCGAGAGCATCCTGACCGGTTGCATCACCGCCTGGTATGGCAACTGTTCGGCATCTGACCGTAAGGCGCTACAGAGAGAAGTGCGTAAATATTTTCTTAACTCTATTTCGTGAACTGCATTGTTGGTTAAGGGCTTGTAAGTAAGCATGTCACGGTAATAAGGTCTACACCTGTTTTATTCGGCGCGTGTGACAAATAACATTTGATTTGATTTTGATGGATTATTCTCCCAATCCATAGAACACTGGACACATGACTGTCCTTGCAACGTTCTCACTGAATATTTCTAAGAATATTAATAATGTATATTCTGAGAACATGGCAATGTACTGTATGTTTGGTGGGACGTTGATGGAATATGCTCCTTGGCCACAGAAAACTGGACACATGAATGTTTTTGGCATGTTCCCATGACACTTGTCTAGAACATTAAAAACATGTGTTTTAAGAACATGGCAACCATGTTATGCGTATGTCTGGTGGGACGTTGATGGGATTTTCTCCTAACCCACAGAAACCTGGACACATGAATGTTCTTGCAACGTTCCCATGATACTTCTCTAGCACAGTGGTTCCCAAACTTTTTATAGTCCTGTACCCCTTCAAACATTCAACCTCCAGCTGTGTACCCCCTCTAGCACCAGGGTCAGCTCACTCTCAAATGTTGTTTTCTGCCATCATTGTAAGCCTGCCACACACACACTAAACAATACATTTATTAAACATAAGAATGAGTGTGAGTTTTTGTCACAACCTAGCTCGTGGCAAGTGACAAAGAGCTCTTATAGGACCAGGGCACAAATAATAATACAATAATAATAATGCTCCTTATTTAACCATCTTACATATATAACCTTATTTGTTCATCGAAAATTGTGAATAACTCACCACAGGTTAATGAGAAGGGTGTGCTTAAAAGGATGCACATAACTCTGCAATGTTGGGTTGTATTGGAGAGAGTCTCAGTCTTAAATCATTTTCCACACACAGTCTGTGCCGGTATTTACTTTTCATGCTAGTGAGGGCCGAGAATCCACTCTCACATAGGTACATGGTTGCAAAGGGTGTCAGTGTCTTAACAGCGCGACTTACCAAGGCAGGCTACTCTGAGCGCAGCCCAGTCCAGAAATCTGGCAATGGCTTCTGATTAAATAACATTTTCACAGAACCGCTTGTTGTAATTTCGATGAGGCTCTCTTGTTCAGATATCAGTAAGTGGACTGGAGGCAGTGCATGAAAGAGATAACAAATCCAGTTGTTTGTGTCATCCGTTTCGGGAAAGTACCTGCGTAATTGCGCTCCCAACTCACTCAGGTGCTTCGCTATATCACATTTGACATTGTCCGTAAGCTTGAGTTAATTTGCACACAAAGAATCATAAAATGATGGAAAGACCTGTGTGTTGTCCTTGTTAATGCAGACAGAGAAGAGCTCCAACCTCTTAATCATAGCCTCAATTTTGTCCAGCACATTGAATATAGTTGCAGAGAGTCCCTGTAATTCTAGATTCAGATCATTCAGGCGAGAAAAAACATCACCCAGATAGGCCAGTCGTGTGAGAAACTCATCATCATGCAAGCGGCCAGACAAGTGAAAATGATGGTCAGTAAAGAAAACTTTAAACTCATCTCTCAATAAAAAAAACGTGTCATTACTTTGCCCCTTGATAACCAGCGCACTTCTGTATGTTGTAAAAGCGTTACATGGTCGCTGCCCATATCATTGCATAGTGCAGAAAATACACGAAGGTTCAGGGGCCTTGCTTTAACAAAGTTAACCGTTTTTACTGTAGTGTCCAAGACGTCTTTCAAGCTGTCAGGCATTCCCTTGGCCGCAAGACCTCTCAGTGGATGCTGCAGTGTACCCAAGTGGCGTCGGGAGCAACTGTTTGCACGCGCATTACCACTCCACTATGTCTCCCTGTTATGGCTTTTGCGCCATCAGTACAGATACCAACACATCTTGACCACCAAAGTCCATTTGATGTCACAAAGCTGTCCAGTACTTTACAATTATCCTCTCCTGTTGTCCTGGTTTCTAGTGGTTTGCAGAAGAGTATGTCTTCCTTAATTGACCCCCCCCCACCCCATATATGTAACGGACATATACCAGGAGCTGTGCCAGGCCCGGCACGTCTGTTATCCAGCTGTAATGCATAGAATTCACTGAATTCACTTGTATGTGAAGCAGTAATTGTTTCAAAACATCTCCTGCCATGACACTGATGCGTAGTGAATCAGTGTTGTTTGATGAAGACATTGTCTGTGTAGTTCTTTTGGCCTTTTCACCCAGCATTGTCCCAGCCATATCCGCGGCAGCAGGAAGAATTAAGTCCTCCACAATAGTATGGGACTTGCCTGTCCTAGCCACTCAGTAGCTCACCATATAAGATGCTTCTAGCCCCTTCTTATTAATGGTATCTGTTTCTTTTATATATATCTTACTACTCGAAAGTTGTCTTAATTCTCTTATTTTTCAAATTGGCATGTTGGCAAATTGGCATGGCAGTAGCTCTTCGGCTGCATCATTCACAACTGTCAGTGTCCATGCTAGCTGGGCTAATAACAAATGTAGAATTACTGATGCTACTTTGCCGGGAACAATAAGAATGAGCCTTAGCCTCCTGGCTTAGAAAATACTTTCCCCAGGTTCAAGGTTTGAATACTAAGGATATGTGTTTTAATGCCATATGTACAGTCTTACCATTGTTGATCATCAAGTGATAAACCTTTTATGTACATCTTGCAAAGAGCATTACAGTTCAGGATGGAATGCGGAGGATGTGTGATTTCATGTTTTTTCTCATGATTATTTTCCAGCCTGGTCCCAGATCTGTTTGTGCTGTATAGCCAACTCCTATGATGGTTGTTACATTTTGACGTGACGAGGATCATAGGAGATGGCTAGTTGTTGACTCTCCTTTAGGAGGGATCCTCCTGACGTGTTTCTCTCTGTCCAGCACGCAGATGACGCAGCAACAGAGCCCCCGGTGAGCCAGGAGGAGAAGAAGGGTGCAGGAGGCCCACGACACTTGGACCCAGCTGGGCTAGAGGACTGGGAGCAGGGGTCCCCCACACAAGACCACCTGGAGAGGAGAGGAGGAAGAAACAGAGCAGGTGAGACCTGAAACATCACACCTTTCCATCCTCGTTTTGTTGAAATGTTTCTGTAAAGAATTGTTTGGGTACCTAACTCTACTCCATTACCACCTTTTGCCTTGATGACCTGAAACACTTCATCTGTTCATTGTCTACAACTGTCAGTCTGTATCCACACACAGCGTGTGTGTGTGTCCACAAACCCTCGCCTGCCAGTCTAAACAGGGCCTCACCTAACCTGTCTGGTTTGTTCCACCTGGAATATAAATATCCATGTTCTGGTCTGCTGCTTGTTCCAGTATCCACGATGGCAGGGTTTCAGGTGTCCTTTCAGTGACATTAAAAAACAACTTGGTCGAACACTCAATCACCTCATAACTGACGCCTGGCCTGTTGACAAATACTCAAATATTCTTAGGACTTCATTTCTATCACCCACTTGTCTTGAATGCACGTCTTGTACTACGTTCATGTGTGTTTACCCTCCATTACGCCCCTGCTTGTAGGCATACGTGTTCAGCTGTACCTAAAATAGACACTTATCTGATCAGTCATGTGAGATAACATAAGCAGGTGTGTTATCAGATGGGAGTCACCGGAAGCATCCTGAAGCTTGGTGGTTAGCAGGTAATGAACCACCTCCCTTGTATCTGCACTGTTAGCACTGATAGGACGATATAGGACCTAATCTGACCAATGGGAGGATCAGGGCCCAGTTATCCCCGTTAATGTACCGGATAGGAAAACTGGGATCAGTTTGTGTGCATGCTTGCGTACGTGTGAGTGTGTTTGTGTGTCAGTAGGGAGGGAGGCTGGCGTAGGGAGGCTGCGTGGGCAACCGTTTCCAGATGGGGAAAATGGATGCAAAATGTTGAGGGAAAACCCCACTATTGGTTACAGACAGCCATTCTTGGTTGATTTAGCTCTGAACAGGTTTGCGTGCGTTCCCATTTTCCTTGAGTGCAACCAAACAAAAGGAGCTTTGTAGCTGGATGGGGGATCGGGGGGGTGTGGGTTAGTGGTAGAGTAGAGTGTGTACCGTGTTACCATGTGGCTGAAACCAAATCAAACCAAACCGCTAACTGGTGTGCAGAGCAGAGCATGACGTTCGTTCGGTGTGTGTGCGTGTGTGCGTGTGAGACAGACATAGGAGGAAGCTGTCAGCAATGTTTATCTGTAATGGCCAAATGCAGCCAAGTATTATCTTAGCCCAGGCCTCCCACAGGAGAGCCAGAGTGCTGAAATGCATCGTTCATAATCCATGAATGGAGTGGTGGTCGAGCTGGGTGGTTGTTGTTCGTGCCACTCCTATGTTATTTTTCAGGTCCATTGCAAGCCTGCGTTCAAATTTAACTGTTTGCCTGAACCTGTCTGGAGCGGGACAGATGAGTGGGACTATATGCATTTTTGGAATTATTCCATTGGTTCCTTTGCCCCAGGCAAACTCAATCAAACACAGCATTTGAAAGATGTCAAATACTACTGCTGCTGCCATGATGGTCTGGTTGTGTCTGGTTGGTTGGCAGGGGTCAGTGTCATGTTTCCATCCCTTGCTGTGACTGTGGTGGGGATGGAGTGGAGGAGGAGGAAGAGAGGAAGCCCGTGCTCTCATTGGCCCTGAATGTGTGTGTGTGTGTGTGTATGCGCTCTAGTTTTGTGGGGTTCAGACAGAGGCACAGGAGAAGCAGGAGGATAGTAGAGGAGATCACCAAGCGGGCCGTCTGGTAGACATTAGAAACAAGATGCCTTCTAGTGGCTTCACAGGAATCACAGGGCACCAGCAGCAGCTAAACCACATGCAGACAGAGGAGAGACTCTCTCTCCTTCTTCTCTTCTTCTTCCTTGCTTCCTCTTATTTCACTTCCTGATCTCCTGTGCTCCACTTCTTCCTGCCTTTTCTTCCTCTTTTTCCAACGTTCGTCTTCCTCTCTATCCACTCCCTCTGTTGTATCTCACTTCCTCAAAGGTCTAATTCATCTCCAGTCTCTTACCACAGACCAGAACCCTTGGTAATATTTCGCCCGTCGCAAGGGGTCACGAGAAGTAAAGCGAACCCAACGTCATCCCTAGGTTTCCCTTTCCTCTCCCCACTGCCCCCCCAACATCCTACCCAGACTGTAGGAGTCCAGTTCCAGTGTTTGGTAATAGTCGCTGACTGATGGATGTCCTTATGTGTGACTAGGGGCTACCGCTCTCTCCTGTTTTATGATGTTGTCTTTGTCAGGGACAAATGCTTAAACCCACAACAACAGGAAGAGGAAGTGAACCGGTAATCATGGCAAAGTGCTCAACACACACACACACACACACACACACACACACACACACACACACACACACACACACACACACACACACACACACACACACACAGCTCCATAACCTCAAGTCCAGCAGAACAGACATAGTGAAGACATATAGAACATATGTAACTAGTTATGTCATTATATAATTCTGCACAACAGCATAATGGTATAGGAATTTATGTTGGAGAGTTACAGTGTGTTACTGTTCTCTTCCCAGATTTGTCATAAACATGTAGGCTACAGAGCCATTGGATATGTACCGAGTAGTATCAAGCCACATTACCATGCCACAGTACCAATAGACATTTTGTCAACGGTAGTTTGGAGGCTTTGCTGTAAGAGTGGAACAGTAAAATGCTGTGCAATGCCTCTGGGCTACAAAGTACTTAAAACATCTGGGCCCTCTGTTGTCTTTCATCTTAGTGGTCCTCTCTGGCTTTAATATGGGAGATGATAAAATACTATGGTAATAGTCTCAGCCGCCCTGCATTACATTACAGTACATTTCAACATGCCCCTGGATGGAATATCATAATAATGACGAGTCAGAAGGAACAGAACAGATCAAAGTAAGACAGCTAGAATAGCCAGTGGATGTAGACATAAAATGATATCTGTTATGCCGTGACGGTACACATCAGCAAACACCTTTAACTTTAACTTTGTGAATAGTTTGTTCTTCTCTCAGTCGTCTCTCATGGCAGACTTAGCTAGCTGGCGCATGCATTATTTGGTTCTGTGTTACGAGATTACTCGACGAGAGGCCACACAAGGCCATGCACGGTAAGGCTTCTTCTGAGGACAAAGTGAAAGTGAAACATTCATTTGCCGTATTCCCTGACAGTACAGCGTATACACAGAAAATAGCCAAGTTGTCGTTACTCATTGTGTATGACTTTTCTATTAAGTTCCGTAACAAAACAGGCACCATTAGCACAAATAGAATGCAAATGGGGAGTTTATTAGGGGTTTTGGTACACTGGGGAAGAGGGGAAATGCACCAATCACCTCACAGTCCACAAGCCGTTCTCGTTGTCCGTTCCGTTTTCCAGGGGTACTCCTCACACTTGGGTCCTCAACCAATCCGGTCCGGTACACAGGGGGGGTAATCTGACAGTCCAGGTCACAACAGGTAATCACACAGATATTGTTCTCGCTTTTCTCCCCTATGAATAGTGTGTAAATAGTATTCTTGTCGTCTCTTGGTATCAATTTTCTACATTCTACAGTGAAATACACATATGGAATCATGTAGTAAAAGTGTTATTAAACAAATCAAAATATATTTTATATTTGAGATTCTTCAAAGTAGCGACCCTTTGCCTTGATGAAAACTTTACACACTCGTGCCATTCTCTCAACCAGCTTCACCTGGAATGCTTTTCCAACAGTCTTGAAGGAGTTCCCAAATATGCTGAGCACATGTTGCTTTTCCTTCACTCCGCAGTCCAACTCATCCCAAACCATCTCAATTGGGTTGAGGTCGGATGATTGTGGAGGCCAGGTCATCTGATGCAGCAGTCCATCACTTTCCTTCTTGGTCAAATAGCCATTACAGAGCCTGGAGGTGTGTTGAGTCATTGTCCTGTTGAAAAACAAATGACATTCCCACTAAGCGCAAACCAGATGGGATGGCGAATCGCTACAGAATGCTGTGGTAGCTATATTGGTTAAGTGTTCCTTGAATTCTAAATAAATCACTGACAGTGTCACCAGCAAAGCACCCCCACACCATCACACCTCCTTCTCCATGCTTCATGGTGGGAACCACACATGCAAAGATCACCCGTTCACCTACTCTGCGTCTCACAAATACATCACATGGCGGTTGGAACCAAAAATCTCAAATTTGGACTCATCAGACTAAAGAATAGATTTCCTCCGGTCTAATGTCCATTGCTCCTGTTTCTTTGCCAAAGCAAGTATCTTCTTCTGATTGGTGTCCTTTAGTAGTGGTTTCTTTGCAACAATTCGACCATGAAGGCCTGATTCACGCAGTCCCCTTTAACAGCTGATGTTGAGATGTGGCTGTTACTTGAACTCCGTGAAGCATTTATTTGGGTTGCAATTTCTGGTAACTGGTAACTCTAATTTATTTATTTTAATTTTATTTCACCTTTATTTAACCAGGTAGGCTAGTTGAGAACCAGTTCTCATTTGCAACTGCGACCTGGCCAAGATAAAGCATAGCAATTCGACACATACAACAACACATAGTTACACATGGAATAAACAAACATACAGTCAATAATACAGTAGAAAAATAAGTCTATATACAATGTGAGCAAATGAGGTGAGATAAAGGAGGTAAAGGCAAAAAAAGGCCATGGTGGCGAGGTAAATACAATATAGCAAGTAAAACACTGGAATGGTAGATTTGCAGTGGAAGAATGTGCAAAGTAGAAATAGAAATAATGGGGTGCAAAGGAGCAAAATAAATAAATAAATACAGTAGGGGAAGAGGTAGTTGTTTGGGCTAAATTATAGATGGGCTATGTACAGGTGCAGTAATATGTGAGCTGCTCTGACAGCTGGTGCTTAAAGCTAGTGAGGGAGATAAGTGTTTCCAGCTTCAGAGATTTTTGCAGTTCGTTCCAGTCATTGGCAGCAGAGAACTGGAAGGAAAGACGACTAAAGAAGGAATTGGCTTTGGGGGTGACCAGTGAGATATACCTGCTGGAGCGCGTGCTACGAGTGGGTGCTGCTATGGTGACCAGTGAGCTGAGATAAGGCGGGGCTTTACCTAGCAGAGACTTGTAGATAACCTGTAGCCAGTGGGTTTGGTGACGAGTATGAAGCGAGGGCCAACCAACGAGAGCGTACAGGTCGCAATGGTAGGTAGTGTATGGGGCTTTGGTGACAAAACGGATGGCACTGTGATAGACTACATCCAGTTTGTTGAGTAGAGTGTTGGAGGCTATTTTATAGATGACATCACCGAAGTCGAGGATCGGTAGGATGGTCAGTTTTACGAGGGTATGTTTGGCAGCATGAGTGAAGGATGCTTTATTGCGTTATAGGAAGCCGATTCTAGATTTAATTTTGGATTGTAGATGCTTAATGTGAGTCTGGAAGGAGAGTTTACAGTCTAACCAGACACCTAGGTATTTGTAGTTGTCCACGTATTCTAAGTCAGAGCCGTCCAGAGTAGTGATGCTGGACGAGCGAGCAGGTGCGGGCAGTGATCGGTTGAATAGCATGCATTTAGTTTAACTTGCGTTTAAGAGCAGTTGGAGGCCACGGAAGGAGAGTTGTATGGCATTGAAGCTCGTCTGGAGGATAGTTAACACAGTGTGCAAAGAGGGGCCAGAAGTATACAGAATGGTGTTGTCTGCGTAGAGGTGTATCAGAGAATCACCAGCAGCAAGAGCAACATCATTGATGTATACAGAGAAGAGAGTCGGCCCGAGGATTGAACACTGTGGCGCCCCCATAGAGACTGCCAGATGTCCGGACAACAGGCCCTCCGATTTGACACACTGAACTCTATCAGAGAAGTAGTTGGTAAACCAGGCAAGGCAATCATTTGAGAAACCAAGGCTGTCGAGTCTGCCAATAAGAATGTGGTGATTGACAGAGTCGAAAGCCTTGGCCAGGTCGATGAATACGGCTGCGCAGTAATGTCTCTTATCGATGGCGGTTATGATGTCGTTTAGGACCTTGAGCGTGGCTGAGGTGCACCCATGACCAGCTCTGAAACCAGATTGCATAGCGGAGAAGGTACGGTGGGATTCGAAATGGTTGGTAACCTGTTTGTTAATTTGGCTTTTGAAGACCTTAGAAAGACAGGGTAGGATAGATATAGGTCTGTAGCAGTTTGGGTCTAGAGTGTCACCCCCTTTGAAGAGGGGGATGACCGCGGCAGCTTTCCAATCTTTGGGAATCTCAGACGATACGAAAGAGAGGTTGAACAGGCTAGTAATAGGGGTTGCAACAAGTTCGGCAGATAATTTTTGAAAGAGAGGGTCCAGATTGTCTAGCCCGGCTGATTTGTAGGGGGTCCAGATTTTGCAGCTCTTTCAGAACATCAGCTATCTGGATTTGGGTGAAGGAGAAATGGTGGGGGCTTTCGCGGGTTGCTATGAAGGGTGCCGGGCAGTTGACCGGGGTAGGGGTAGCCAGGTGGAAAGCATGGCCAGCCGTAGAGAAATGCTTTTTGAAATTCTCAATTAACGTGGATTTATCGGTGGTGACAGTGTTTCCTAGTCTCAGAGCAGTGGGCAGCTGGGAGGAGGTGCTCTTATTCTCCATGGACTTTACAGTGTCCCAGAACTTTTTTTTGAGTTAGTACTACAGGATGCAAATTTCTGTTTGAAAAAGCTAGCCTTAGCTTTCCTAACTGCCTCTGTATATTTGTTCCTAACTTCCCTGAACAGTTGCATATCACGGGGGCTATTCGATGCTAATTCAGAACGCCACAGGATGTTTTTGTGCTGGTCAAGGGCAGACAAGTCTGGAGTGAACCAAGGACTATATCTATTCCTAGTTCTACATTTTTTGAATGGGGCATGCTTATTTAAGATGGTGAGGAAGGCACTTTTAAAGAATAGCCAGGCATCATCTACTGACGGGATGAGGTCAATGTCATTCCAGGATACCCCGGCCAGGTCGATTAGAAAGGCCTGCTCGCAGAAGTGTTTTAGGGAGCGTTTGACAGTGATGAGGGGTGGTTGTTTGGTCGCAGACCCATAGCAGATGCAGGCAATGAGGCAGTGATCTCTGAGATCTTGATTGAAAACAGCAGAGGTGTATTTGGAGGGCGAGTTAGTTAGGATGACATCTATGAGGGTGCCCGTGTTTACGGATTTGGAGTTGTACCTGGTAGGTTCATTGATAATTTGTGTGAGATTGAGGGCATCAAGCTTAGATTGTAGGATGGCCGGGGTATTAAGCATGTCCCAGTTTAGGTCACCTATTAGCACGAGCTCAGAAGATAGATGGGGGGCAATCAATTCACATATGGTATCGAGGGCACAGCTGGGGGCAGAGGGAGGTCTATAGCAAGCGGCAACAGTGAGAGACTCCTTTCCTGTGGCGGTCTTCATGAGAGCCAGTTTCATCATTGTCACGCCTTGTCTATGGTGCTCGAGGGTGCCAGGTGACCCTTCATTACGCACACCTGTCACCATCATTACGCGCATCAGCACTTCATTGGACTCACCTGGACTCCTTCACTTTGTTGATTGCCCCCTCTATATCTGTCTGTTCCTCAGTTTGTTCCTAGTGTCAGCATTATTGTCGTTATGTTTTCCCTGTCCAGACACTGTCCTTGTTTGTTTCATGTCGGATTTCATTTTCTGGATTGACTGACGTTCATGTCTTAAAGTAATGATGGACTGTCGTTTCTCTTTGCTTATTTGAGCTGTTCTTGTCATACTATGGACTTGGTCTTTTACCAAATAGGGCCATCTTCTGAATTCCACCCCTACCTTGTCACAACACAACTGATTGGCTCAAACGCATTAAGAAGGAAAGAAATTCCACAAATGACCTTTTAACATGGCACACCTGTTAATTGAAATGCATTCCAGGTGACTACCTCATGAAGCTGGTTGAGAGAATGCCAAGAGTGTGCAAAGCTGTCATCAAGGCAAAGGGTGGCTACTTATATTACATTTATTTTGATTTTTTTAACACTTTTTTTTGGTTACTACATGATTCCATATGTGTTATTTCATAGTTTTGATGTCTCCACTATTATTCTACAAAGTAAAAAGTAAAAAATTGTAAAAATAAAGAAAAACCCTGGAATGAGTAGGTGTGTCCAAACTTTATGCTGGTCCTGTAGGTGGTTGGGTTGTCTGGGGCATGCAGGAGAAAATACATGCTTACAGGTCACTGCTCCAGAGCTCCAGAGCACGGCTGATGCTGCAAGACAGACAGACAGACAGACAGACAGACAGACAGACAGACAGACAGACAGACAGACAGACAGACAGACAGACAGACAGACAGACAGACAGACAGACAGACAGACAGACAGACAGACAGACAGACAGACAGACAGACAGACAGACAGACAGACAGACAGACAGACAGACAGACAGACACTAATTTAAGCAGATACACCACAGCAGGATTTGGAACGAACACATTACTGGTGACAGAGAATGGAGGAAGAACACCTAGCTGTATCGACTAATTTCACTTTTCAAACATTTTACACACTTTACAGTAAAAGTGGTGGGTAACGTAATCGACTATAAGGCTGCCTAGGTCTAATATTTATAACCTGTGCTTCACACTTCATGTGTGGCCAACGTTATGCGGCTGAACGTTTGAACAGTGTTAAGCTGGTGCTGACTCCTTCATTGAGATGTTTTAGTTCCGATTTAAGCCCTTGTCACATTTATCAGACTCACACACAGCTGGGATGTATGTACACTACACAGCTAAGCTACACATACACACAGAGAGGGAGGGTTCACTCTGTTCCATCTGAATGCGCAATCCACTGTCTTGTCAGCCCAGCCAGGCAATTTATAAACTTGATCTCCACTATAAAAGCATCTAGACATTATCTCACATTTCATTTAAACTTACATTTAGTTTTCAACAGCGGAGATTTGTATAAACTTTGCTGTCTGTCTCTCTGACATATCCATTATTTGAATATGTTGGTAACCCGTTGTTTAAAGGCTTATTTAAGTTATAATGCCCTCGAAGCCGGTGTTTGGAGGATATATTGGCACAGTTTGCCCGCCCTCGACTTCGTCTCGGGCCTAACAACACCCGTGCCAATATTTCTTCCAAACACCGACTTCTTGGGCATTATAACTTGAATAAGCCTTTGATTCAGGCAGGGTCAGGGAATAGGGGGAAAATCTGACTGTTGATAGTTTCCAGGTACAAACAGCAGGTTCCATGGAAAAAAGCAGCATGATTGAGAGGTGGATGGATACTGTTGAGAGGTGGGAGGTGGATGGATACTGTTGAGAGGTGGGAGGTGGATAGATACTGTTGAGAGGTGGAAAGTGGATGGATACTGTTGAGAGGTGGGAGGTGGATGGATACTGTTGAGAGGTGGAAGGTGGATGAATACTGTTGAGAGGTGGAAGGTGGATGGATACTGCCAGGGAGGGATAGATAGGGCGATCTGATTGTAATGTGGTGGTGTGTATGTTGTAGCTGTACAGTGAGGGAGGCACGGGATGGCAAAGGACACACACACACTCCTCCCAACACAAAACCATGGACATGCACTCCGTCTGCAGGTGGGTGTGCTCTGTGTGTGTATTCTGTGTGTTCTCAGTGTGTGTGTGTGTGAGAGAGAGAGAGAGAGAGAGAGAGTGTGTGCTGCTGTGTTCCTGTTTCTGCTCTGTGCTCTGTTCTCTTCTCTCTGGAGCCGCTCCATACTGCAGCGGTGTTGCACAGGATACACACAGACACAGCGGTGAAGAACAGGACAGGCAGACAGGTCGGTAAACAGAGCAGC
Organism: Salvelinus sp. IW2-2015; assembly: GCF_002910315.2. Taxonomy (NCBI): domain Eukaryota; kingdom Metazoa; phylum Chordata; class Actinopteri; order Salmoniformes; family Salmonidae; genus Salvelinus; species Salvelinus sp. IW2-2015. The sequence goes on from NC_036857.1 coordinate 28,631,288, forward strand.
ACCCCTACAGACAACAGAGCGCACACACACACACAACACACACCACACACCAACACACACACACACACACACACAACCCACAACACACACACACACACCACACACACACACAACACACACACACACACACACACACACACACACACACACACACACACACACACAGGCCAGAACACAAGAAATAACCTCCCCCTGAGACACTCAGACTAGAGACTACTGACTAGTGCGAATTTGCCCAGGGCCGAACAAATGAATTTCGGGCCCCGGGGCACCTACCTTCCTGCAATGCTATACATTTTGCCATAGGCAGAGAGAAAAGTGCTTCTATCTCATGCTATTCTTCATTATTTGCCATGAGATAGAGATTTTTTTTGCGTTTTAAAGATAATTCCTGCCTATCACACATTTGCCATGAGGCAAGAGAAAAAATGCAGGGCACATGCCCTGAGTGCTTGAGTTTGCCTTAATTGGTTGGGAGAAGAGAAGGAGAGAGAGGGATGGAGCAGAGAGGAGGAGGAGAGAGAGAGGGAGAGAGGAGAGAGGGAGTAGGAGACAGAGAGAGAGAGAGAGAGAGGAGATGAGAGAGGAGAGAAGAAGAGAGAGAAGAGAGAGAGAAGAGAGGGGGGACGTGGAGAGAGGGAGGGGCGATAGGGTAGTGAGAGAAACTGGGATAGGGAGGGGGAGAGTGACAGAAATAGATGTAGAGGGACAGGGGGTGGGAGCAGGGAGAGAGGGAAGTGTAGAGCGAAAGTAAAATATGAAATCTATGAATAATAAGGCACATTTCTTGGATGACATTCAACAGGGGAATGAGTGGGAAAGAGAGAGAGTGATGTGTGAGAACGAGAGAGAGAGAGAGACTTTAATGTGAGGGTGGGGGAGAGGGGACGTGATCTGAATATAACCAACTGCATTCTGCCTGATTTCACATCCAGTAGGGTTGAATATTTCCCCGTATTCCATCCTAGGAATAAATCACTTTTCTCCCGGGTAACCCGGTATTTCCCGCCAAAAACCGGAAGTGCCATTCAAAAGCATTCAATACATTTAATGAGCCCTACATTAACAACATTTAATGAGCTCAAGCCCAAAAAAGCTCAAATGATTGTGGCGTTATCCAATATGATATAGGCTACTGCACATTACGCACGACAGAAGAACATAAAAACCCATAGATGTATTTAGCTATATGCTCTCTTGGTTAAATAAATGAAACTAGCTCCAGTAGGCTAATCTTTTGTACAGAGTGAACTGTATTACTGTACTGTATTATACTGTATTGTATTATACTGTATGATATGGACTGGAATTACGCACATCGTTTAAACCATGATAAAGCAGGGAGATTACATGCAATTCTGGTGCAGCACATGCAGCCTACAAAGTTACAAGTATAGGCTGATTTTAATTTTGAAATATAATAGGGACTATTTGTATAATGAGTAGGCTGACGAATATATACCTTTCATAATATTTCCCCTAATGTTGTAATTAGCCTACCTCCTCTTTCTCTCTCTGTTGTTGCTTCATTTCTTCCCCGCTTTCAACAGTTAAATGAAATACGTTTTGTTGTCCTTATCTTCATCACAGCGGAGGCTGCTGAGGGGAGGACGGCTCATAATAATGGATGGAACGGAGTCAATGGAGTGGAATCAAATTTGGAAACCATGTGTTTGATGTATTTGATACCATTCTACTCATTCCGCTCCAGCCGTTACCACAAGCCTGTCCTCCCCAATTAAGGTGCCACCAACCGCCTGTGCATCATCATTCTAATGACATCCTTTAATAATATAGGACTAGAATTAGGTGCAGGCTTTCACTTCTCTTCACGAGGATTGAAAGGTTATGGGTCTGAATAAATAACTGCTATGGCCTACCGCCATTGCGCGTTCGCTCTTCATTCAAACTACCTGTGAGTTTTATTGACTGCTGTATTTACAGAAAAAAATTGCTTGCGATCCCTCCTCGTCTATTGGTATAAGAAATGCAAAAAAAAATTGGTCCAGCAAGCTATTCTAGTCTAGCTTTTTCTGCATGGGACTCCAAGAGCTAAGGAGTGTTTTTTTAAGGAGGCCAGAGGAGCACAGGTGCTTGGGTATTGCGCAAGAGACAGGGGCTATAAGCTAGAACCGTATTATGCCTAACCCATCATTAATTAGCTAAATATAAGACTAACATTACATTGAATGTATTACCTGAAAGAGGTACGCTAGGACATCTATATATGGTACAGTTGACGGAGTTGACGGAGAGGGAGAAAGACTGAAAGCACTGATTTAAAGCAACGATATTCGAGTGATAGGCTGTTTTGAAACTCTGCAGCTGCAATTGAAAAAAATCACATCTTTACAATTAAAAAACAAGGAGACCCCCGATGGGGATGGGTAAATTAGACGTGCATTCGGTCTTTGTATTAGGGTAAATATAGGCCTGCCTGTCACAAGACAAAAAGTTACCATGATGCGATAGAAGACAGGTCTACATGCGTTGTGAACTGTGCTCCATACTGAGATGGTCTGTCCCCACCCTGAGCGTTGATGATTCATCATGCGGAGGCCGTAGAGAAGACACATTTAGACACTGCTTAGAATTTAACAGTTCCATTTCACGCCATGCTGTTCATATAAATCATTTATTATAATTTACCCGTTTCTCGTAGTTATTTATCCCGGGAAAAGGGAGTGGTTTTGTGCCGTAAATCCCGGTAAATCTCGTTAACAGGGTTCCCGCCATTCAACCCTCCAGTGATTAGTGAGAAATTCATGTATGCATGTATGCCTTTGCCTATGTGAGATTGCAGTACAGATGTAGAATCTTAATTTGATCACTCTTTTGTTGCTGGGAATTTTCCTGCACAGCTGGAAATGCAAACCTGTACAACATTCAACGTTTAAAAAGACTTCTAAAGTTTGTAATTTTCACTTTAAAATATCAGACTTGATTTGCCCTACCGAAAAATGTATCAACCCCAACAAAAAATGTCCATGAATTATAATTTCCTGTTGCTGTAGGATTATTTTCCTGCTCTAGTAAACTGGCTCAAATTAAGATCCTACAGCTGTACACGTGATACATGTTAAAAACATGCAACATACAGACATGGAACATACAAAGCACCACTTGACATTTCTCTGGAGGGGGGAAACCTCTATCACTGAGTCACTACCTTCTAACTGGAATCTATGTCCAGGGGCGGAAAGGATGCCTTCTCCCTCTCAGACTCAGCTTCTATAGAAAAGACAGACAACCAGACATTCCATCTGAGGGCTGTAGGTGTGTACTCCCATATGCACAATATATACAGTATGTAGCTGTATATTCCAGCATGTGCATTTATAGATTTTCCCATTTTCCATGACCATGCACGGGGTGCTGAGCCGGCTTCTTCTAGACATCTGTGTTTATGCTTGACGATGTGTGTGAGGATTAATCATGTTTAGTGTGTGTGTGTGTTGGGGGAGGGGAGGGTGATATAGAGGAAGGAGGAAAGGAGAGAGAAGATGTCTGGGTGTTCACCTCACCTCCCCCTCCTTTCCCTCCCTCACCATTCCCTTCTTCCATCCCCCTCCTTTCCCTCCCTCACCATTCCCTTCTTCCATCCCCCTCCTTTCCCTCCCGCGGATGGTTTAGTTGAGAGAAACTGGATAGAGAGGGAGGAGTGAGTGACAGAAAGTAGATGTAGAGGGTACAGGGGGTGGTGTGAGCAGTTGAGAAGGTATAGTGATGATCGAAAGTAAAAATTATTGAATAATCTATTGTGAATGAATAAAGGACACATTTCTTGGGATGAACAATTCTAACAAGGGAAATGAAAGGAAAAAGAAAAAAAAAATGGAGGAAAAGGAGAGAGAGAGTGATGCTGGTCGAGAAATCGAGAGAGAGAGAGAGAACATAGATAAAAAATGTGAGGGTGGGGAGAGGGGAACCACAAAACAAAAAAAAAAAAAAAAACAAAAATAAAAATAATTATCCATAATATGGGTTAAAAAACAAAAAAAAGAACAATAAACAAAAGAACAAAAAAGAACAAAAAAGCTAAACAAGGAACAAGCACTACAGCACGGTACAAAATAAACACCCAACGCGAGAGAGAGAACAGACGAGAAAAAAAGCACATCCTACTAACTGACCGAAACATCACGAAACCCAGCTCCAGACAACACAAAGACAAAAACAGAAAAAAAAAAAATCACAAAAAAAACGTGATTGAAAAATATAACACAACTGCATTCTGCCTGATTTCACATCACAGTAGAGGTTGAATAGTTCCCCGTATTCACAATCCTAGGAATAATCACATTTCTACCGGGGGTAACCCGGTATTTCCCGCCAAAAACCCGGATAAGGCCATATCCAAAAGCATTCAATACATTTAAATAGAAGCCATACATTAACAACATTTAATGAGCTAACAAAGCCCAAAAAAAGCCTCAAATGATTGTGACGTTATCCAATTATGAATATAGGCTTACTGCAACATACGCACGACAAGAGAACATAAAAAACATCATAGATAGTATTTAAGCTAAATGCTTCTCATTGGTTAAATAAATAGAAACTAGCTCCAGTAGGCATAATCTTTTGTACAGAGTGAACTGTATTACTGTACTGTATTATATACTGTATTGATATATACTGATATAGATATGGACTGGAATTACGCACATCGTTTAAACCATGATAAAGCATGGAGAGATACATGCAATTCTGGTGCAGCACATGCAGCCTAACAAGTTACAAGTATAGGCTGATTTTAATTTTGAAATATAATAGGGACTATTTGTATAATGAGTAAGGCTGACGAAAAAATAATATACCCATAATATTTCCCTAATGTAGTAATTAGCCTACCTCCTCTTCTCTCTCTCTGTTGTTGCTTCATTTCTCCCCGCTTTCAAACAGTTAAAATGAAATACGTTTTGTTGTCCTTATCTTCATCACAGCGGAGGCTGCTGAGGGGAGGACGACGCTCATAATAATGGATGGAACGGAGTCAATGGAGTGGAATCAAATTTGGAAAACCATGTGGTTTGATGTATTAGAATACCATTATACTCATTCGCTCCAGCCGTTACACAAAGCCTGTCCTCCCCAATTAAGGTGCCACCAACCGCCTGTGCATCATCATTCTAATGACATCCTTTAATAATATAGGACTAGAATATAGGTGCAGGCTTTCACTTCTCTTCACGAGGATTGAAAGGTTATGGGTCTGAATAAATAACTGCTATGGCCTACCGCCATTGCGCGTTCGCTCTTCATTCAAAACTACCTGTGAGTTTTATGACTGCTGTATTTACAGAAAAAAAATTGCTTGCGATCCCTCCTCGTCTATTGGATATAAGAAATGCCAAAAAAAATATGGTCCAGCAAAGCTATCTAGTCTAGCTTTTTCTGCATGGGACTCCAAGACTAAGGAGTGTTTTTTTAAGGAGGCCAGAGGAGCACAGTGCTTGGGTATTGCGCAAGAGACAGGGGCATATAGCTAGAACCGTATTATGCAACCCATCATTAATTAGCTAAAAATTAAGACTAAACTAACATGGAATGTATTACCTGAAAGAGGTACGCTAGGACATCTATATATGGTACAGTTGACGGAGTTGACGGAGAGGGAGAAAGACTGAAACACTGATTTAAAAGCAACGAATATCGAGATAGGCTGTTTAGAACTCTGCAGCTGCAATTAGAAAAAATCACATCTTTACAATTAAAAAAACAAGGAGACCCCCGATGGGGATGGGTAAATAGACGTGCATTCGGTCTTTGTATTAGGTGTAAATATAGGCCTGCCTGTCACAAGACAAAAAGTTACCATGATGCGATAGAAGACAGGTCTACATGCGTGTGGAACTGTGCTCCATACTGAGATGTTCTGTCCCCCCCTGAGCGTATGATGTTCATCATGCGGAGGGCCGTAGAGAAGACACATTTAGACACTGCTTAGAATTTAACAGTTCCATTTATCACGCCATGCTGTTCATTAATAAAGTCATTTAGGTTATAATATTTACCCGTTTCTCAAAAGTGTAATGAACACTAACCCACAGCGGCCAAGTGAGTAAGAGAACGGTTGTGCAAGCTTAAGCAGATTCCCGGGTCGAGAAATCTCATGTGTTAAACAGGCGAGGGGGTGTCCGCGCATTCAACCCTCCAGTGCATTTTATAGTAGTATATATATATTGCATGGGTATGTCAAATTGTATAGACCTTCTGACCTATGGTGAGAATTGCACAGTACAGATGTAAAACTACTATTTAATCACCTATTTATACGTAATAGACTGAGAGAATATTGTCTCCTGCCACAAGCTGGCATAAATTAGTGGCAACAGTCACGAGAATAGGTACCAAAAAACCGCACTTTGCAAAAACGATTTTAAAAAAGACTTCATAAAGTTGTAAATATTTCACTTAAAATACTTCAAAAGAGTACTTGATTTGGCGACCTATACCGAATAAATGTATCAACACCCAACAGAAAAAAATTTCCATGAAATAAGTATAATTCACCTGTTTGACATGCAATAAGGAGACATTATTTACACTCCTGCACGTCTAAGTGAGTAAGAATAACTGTGTTAAACTCAAATTAAAGTAGATATACGAACTACAGTGACATAGTTAGCGACACGGTGTGACTATATCATGTATGAAAAGACAATGCAAACAACAGGAAATACAAGAAATCCAATTTATAACAATCAATAAGCAGAAAGCAAAATCCAAAATATCCAATGAACATTTACTACTACATGTATCTATATGGTGTGTGGAAGAGAAAATACCTCAATAATACACCTATAAGTCAGGTTCACTACCTTCTTAACCTATGGAATACTATGTCCAATATTGATTCCTATGTCAATGGAAACCAATGCCTTACTCCCTCTCAGACTACAGAAAAACTCTTCAACTAATTAGCAAATTGAGAAATTACGACAGAACAAAGCCCAGACATATCCCAGTGGCGACGGGCTATAGCGTGTGTTACTGACCTCTATATGTGCACATTATACACTTATACAAATAACAGAATGTGTTGAGCATTCGATTACCCATTTATCCAAAGTCCCATTGTGTCATTTTCCTAATTTAATTATTTCTCCCTTTTTGGAAAATCTCCTTTATGAAGACTCTCTCTATGCACTCATCCTCATGTTCTTCATGACACATAAAGCACGGGGTGCTAGCCGGGCCTGTGCTATGCTGTCTAGACATCTGTGTTTATCGCTTGGACAGATGGTGTGAGGATTAATCATGATTTAGTGTGTGTGTGTGTTGAGGGAGGAGGCTAGATATTAAGAGGAAGAGAGGAAAGGAGAGAAGTAAGACTGTCTGAGAAGGTACGTTCAAGCCTCACCTACCCCCTGCCAATTCCGTGTTTCCGCAATCTCCGACTTCGTACAGCTACTGCCCATAGCTCCCTTCATTGCCAGAGTAAACCCGCAGCACTTACAAACTTTGGCAACCTTCGCTGCTCAGGCCATTTTCTCTCACTTCCCTTTTCCATTTCCCGTCTCTTCCGGTTTCCCTCCCTCACCATCCTCTTCCATCCCCCTCACTGTTGTCCTCCCATCTCACCATGTACGGCCCTTAGTACTCTTCCAATCCCCCTCCTTTCCCATACCTCTAACGGCAATCTGGACCTATGACACTTCTATCCATTCCCCCTACGCTATTCCCTCCCTCTATCCATCCCTTCTTCCACCCGCCTTCCCTTCCGCACCTCACTCATTCCACGTACTAATCAGCATCCCTCTTTTTTCCTGGAAAGACAAGCGGCCCAGTGGATGGAGAGCTGAGTTCTTCCTGTTTCCAACTGACATTCACGACTTCACAACACGCTCTCAGGCCAAAGGTCAAGCAAAGCCTTTCAGAGACAGGTCCAAAATGTGTGTTTAAGTAAACTGTAGAGGAGAAGAACAAGACAGGAAGCTAACCACTGAAACTGGGATAGTCCTGTGTATGAGGCGGCACGACATGGACGGCTGCCTCATGACCGCAAGATGATAAACTGCGCGCCCTTCTGGTGCCACATGCGTAAAAGGTACAATAGTTGAGCTTAAATGGTCGGTTTTCAATCACAATGCATTCAGAAGGGAAGTCTCGTTAGCAGAGGAACAGAGACAAAGCAAGAGAGAATAATGATTTTTAGAAGCAGTGCCAACAGGACATGGCACAACAGAAAAGATGGAGACGAGGAGAGAGAGAGAGAGAGGAAAGCGGCAGTCTGTGAATCTCACAGTTGATGGCCAGGGCTTTGTGTAACCTAGCTGAGAGATGAATATGTAATGAAGAATATGTACTGTAAGTATGTATAGCTGGAGCTGAAAGATAGATATGTTACGAGAGATATGTACTGTAGTTGTAAGCTGAGGAGATGAATGTACCGGAGACGAGTATGTACTGTAATGTAGCGAAGAGATGATATGTATATGAGAGATATGTACTGTAGTTGTAGCTGAGAGATGATATGTACTGAGAGATATGTACTGTAGTTGTAGCTGGAGATGATATGTACTGAGAGATATGTACGTGTAGTTGTAAGCTGGGAGAATAAGATATGTACGAGAGATATGTACTAGTAGTATGATAGCTGGGAGAATGATATGTTACTGAGAGATAATGTATGTAAGTTGTAGCTGGAGATGATATGTACTGAGAAGATATGTACTGTAAGTTGTAGCTGGGAGATGAGATGTACTGAGAGAATATGTACTGTAGTTGTAGCTGGAGATAATGTACTGAGAGATATGTACTGATAGTTGTAGCTGGAGAGATGATATTACTGAGAGATTGTATTGTAGTTTAGCTGGGAAATGAGATGTACTGAGAAAGATATGTACTGTGGTTGTAAGCTGGGAGATGATATGTAAACTGAGAGATATGTACTGTAGTTGTAGCTGGAGAGATGATATGTACTGAGAGATATGTATGTAGTTGTAGCTGGGAGAATGATATGTATACTGAGAGATATGTACTTAGTTGTAGCTGGAGATGATATGTACTGAGAGATATGTATATGTAGTTGTAGCTGGGAGAATGATATGTATCTGAGAGATATGTACTGCTAGATTAGTAGCTGGGATGATAATGTAATAAAAGAGATATGTACTTGTAAGTTGTAGCTGGGAGATGATATGTAACAGTAGTTGTAAGCTGGGAGATGATATGTACTGCTGAGATATGTATGTAGTTGTAGCTGGGAGATTGATATGTACTTAGAAGATATGTATTGTAGTTGTAGCTGGGAGATGCTATACTGAGAGATATGTATTGTAGTTGTAGCTGGGAGATGATATGTACTGAGAGATATACTGAGTTGTAGCTGGAGATGTATTACTGAGAGATATGTATTGTAGTTGTAGCTGGGAGATGATATGTACTGAGAGATATGTACTGTAGTTGTAGCTGGGAGATGATATGTACTGAGAATATGTATTGTAGTTGTAGCTGGAGATGTATAACTGAGAATATGTACTGTAGTTGTAGCTGGGAGATGATATGTACTGAGAGATATGTACTGTAGTTGTAGCTGGGAGATAGATAGTACTGAGAGATATGTATTTAGTTGTAGCTGGAGATGAAGATTACTGAGAGATATGTACTGTAGTTGTAGCTGGGAATGATATGTACGGAGATATGTACTTAGTTGTAGCTGGAAGATAATATGTACTGAAGAATATATTTAACTGGAGTATATGTAGACTGAGGTGAGATGATTGTAACTGGGAGATATGTACTGTAGTTAAGTAGCTGGTGGAAGATGAATATGTACTGAGAGATAATGTACTGTAGTTGTAGCTGGGAGATGTTATATGTACTGAGATATGTATTGTATTGTACTGGGGATGATATGTACTGAGAGATATTTGGTAGTTGTAGCTTGGGAGATTGATATGTCACTTATTGAGATATTGTCACTTTATTGTAGCTGGTGAGATTTATATGGTACTGAGAATATTATGTGCGTTGTAGCTGTGGGGGATGATTATAGTAGCGTGTCTGGAGATGATATGTTACTGAGAGATATGTACTGTTGAGTTGTAGCTGGGGGATGATATGTACTATGAGAGATATGTACTGTATAGATATGTATTAAGCTGGAG
>NC_036857.1:28642197-28644054 GCF_002910315.2 Salvelinus sp. IW2-2015
GGGAGATGATATGTACTGAGAGATATGTACTGTAGTTGTAGCTGGGAGATGATATGTACTGAGAGATATGTATTGTAGTTGTAGCTGGGAGATGAGGAAGAAGAGAGATCTAGGAAGAAACCTAGAGAGGAACCAGGCTCTGAGGGGTGGCCAGTCCTCGTCTGGCTGTGCCGGGTAGAGATTATAACAGTACATGGCCAAGATGTTCAAACGTTCATAGATGACCAGCAGGGTCAAATAATAATAATAATCACAGTGGCTGTAGAGGGTGCAACAGGTCTGCACCTCAGGAGCAATGTCAGTTAGCTTTTCATAGCCGATCATTAAGAGTTAGAAACAGCAGGTGCGGTAGAGAGAGAGTCCAAAACAGCAGGTCAAGGTAGCACGTCCAGTGAACAGGTCAGTGAACAGGTCAGTGTTCCATAGCCGCATGCAGAACAGTTGAAACTGGAGCAGCAGCATGACCAGGTGAACCGGGGACAGCAAGGAGTCATCAAGCCAGGTAGTCCTCAGGCACGGTCCTAGGGCCAGGTCCCCCTGAGAGAAGAGAGAGGGAAAGAGAGAGAAAAAGAGAGAGAGAGAAGTAGAGGGAGCATACTTAATTTCACACAGGACACCGGATAAGACTATTATAAACTATAAACTATTGCAGCATAAATTCTGGAGGCTGAGACAGGAGAGGTCAGGATATAACCCCACCCACTTTGCCAAAGCACAGCCCCCACACCACTAGAGGGAGACCTTCAACCACCAACATACTACCCTGAGACGAGGCCGAGTATAGCCCACGAAGACCTCCCCCACGGCACAAACGCGTACTGAATGAGAGTGAGAGAGAGAAAGAGAGAGAGAACGAGAGAGAGAGAGCGAGAGGCTGTGGCGTGTGTGGCATCAGACTAACGCATGTTGAAGCGGATAGGGATAGGATGTTGGAACCATGCCAACGCAGAGAAGATCAAAGAGGCAAAGCCAAAGAGGAGAGACCTGGGAACTCCTGTTGTTTGATGACTGGTCCGGGGGTAATCTGTGACGATTCCCTGGGAGAGGAACCTGAGCTGGTTCTGTGACGCTGCTGAGATTGGTATCCAAAACGTACTGGGAGCAGGATGACATTGTGATGAGCTCATACTAAATCTGCTGAGTCATGGAGAGCACGGAGTAGAGATGGCCTGGTATATTTCATTGGAGTAACAAGCGTGACAGTGAGTCAGCCACCTTTGGAGCCGTACAGTATTTCCTGTCACCAAGTACCAAGTCATATGCTGCTATATCGATGGCCGCTAAGGTTTCACACAAAAAGACACGTGCAGTCTGAGGTAATACCAAGACATACGGTAAACTCTCGTCAAATACTCATTTATTCAAGCTTAGGTTTAACAGCTAGCGTTTCCTAATGGGTTGTTTCCCCACACTAGGTAGCCTGTTTTAATAGAATCTCACGTGATGATTTCATCGATAAGGAACAAAGATTTATAAGTCAGAGGCTGGTTAAACAAGTCCTCTCACCCCCATCCATGTAGGGTAAAATGTTGAGTTTGGTAAGGATCATGAGGTGGACTCTAATCAACGCAGAACAAAACAGAAATTGGTAAGCGACAAGGGTCCAAAGCGATCTCTTCTCCAGCTAAATGAATGGGTCTGTTCCAGTGTAATACGTAGTATGAGTCCCAGGTCTAGTTGAGTGAGTGGGCTGTAGAGAGCGAGAGGTTTCCATGTACCGTTAGCGACGGCTACCTCTGGGGTCTACCCCTTACAGTAAGACATTCAGGCTCATGCCTGCCTTCAAGCTTGTCTTCAGCACTCTATTGTACAGTAATTCTGCTCATGTCACACGCACACGCACGCACGCACACACAC
>NC_036857.1:28644079-28650675 GCF_002910315.2 Salvelinus sp. IW2-2015
GAGAGAGATCTGTCTGTCTGTCTGTCTGTCTGTCTGTCTGTCCTGTTCTGTCTGTCTGTCTGTCTGTCTGTCTTGTTCTGTCTGTCTGTCTTGTCTGTCTGTCTGTCCTGTCTGTCTGTCTGTCTGTCTGTCTGTCTTTGTGTTATTTGTTATGCTCTTTCTACATGGCTGGCTGCTGGATGTGACTTTGGCAAACTAACGTACACACTTAAGGACTCCTACTGGAAACGCCAACACCTCCCACAGGCCAGCTGAAATGCCATGCTCTGTATCTCTCTCTCTCCTCTCTCTCGTCAATTCAGAGTAAAATAAAAACAAAAACATGCTTGTCATAAGTGTAATAATACAGAATTTACACTGAGTGTACAAAACATTAGAACACCTTCTCTTTCCATGACAGACTGATAAGGTGAATCCAGGTGAAAGCTATGATCCCTTATTGATGGTCACTTGTTAAATCCACTTCAGTCAGTGTAGATGAAGGGGAGGAGACGGGTTAAAGAAGAACTGCAACGCTGCTGGGTTTTTCGCGCTCAACCATTTTCTGTGTGTATCAAGAGCGTCCACCACCCAGAGGACATCCATCCAACTTGACACAACTGTGGGAAGCTTTGGAGTCAACGTGGGCCAGCATCCCTGTGGAATGCTTTGGACACCTTGTAGAGTCCACGCCACGACAAACTGAGGATGTTCTGAGGGCAAATGTTAGGTATAGTCAGTGTATACGGAGTGCTATGTTAAAAGGTTTTGTATTTGGAGTGGGGCTATGTTAGTAGGAAGGACTATCCCCTGACTCTCACAACAATATTTCAGAACAGCATTGGGTAATGGTGGTTTAATGAGAGGCACACACAACAACCACACACACACACACACACACACACACACACACACACACACACACACACACACCACACACCACACACAACACACACGCACCACAACACACACACACACACACACAGGCTTGTTGTCTGGATATTGACTGGATCCTGTCGTTAGTTTATGATAGAGGGGCCAACAGGGAGACAGAGCTCTCCCTCTTCCATGGAGCTCCAAGCTCCAATTTCACAATGTTGGCATTGTTCTCTTTGTGTGTGTGTGTGTGCGTGTGTGCGTGTGTGTGCGTGTGTGCGTGTGTGTGTGTATGTTGTGTGGTGTGTGCGTGTGTGTATGTGTTGTGTGTGTGTGTGCGGTGTGTAGACAGACAGACAGACAGACAGAAAGACAGACAGACAGACAGACAGACAAGTGGAGGAGGTGAGGGAACGAGTGAGTGAGGGAGCAGGAGAGGAGAGAGAAAGAGCAGACGAGAGGAACAGAGGGAGGAAAGGAAGAAGAGAAACGAGAGAGAGAGGAGAGGAAGGTCGCTAAGAGAGACGGAAGACAGACTTGACAGGAAGAGAGGAGAGAAGTGAAGGAAGAGAAGAAGGGGAGTGGGAACACTACCCTGGAATAGCCAGGCAGCAACTAGAGCTGTAGCAGACTCCTCCCCCTCACCCCCTCCCCTCTCTCTCTCTTTCCCCGTCTCTCTCTCTCTCTCTGAGGCAGTCTGTTACTCTGTCATTTGACCCGGCGAGAGCTCAGCAACTGGGAAGAACGAGGGAGGAAGGAAAAGAGAAAGAGAGGGATAATTATTCTCACGACAGCCATGCAGTCCATCCCCATTGGCTGTGTTTTTCTCTAAGCCAGATCTCTCTAATTTGGCTCTGGACCCGATCTGACTGGACCTGTTGAACTGGACTTTGTGTTTCCTCTGTGGACGCTCTCCCGACACTGCTGTGTGGGATTTACTCTGCACCGCGAGGATCTAGTGTGTACTGCGTGTGTGCTCGCTGGGCCATGCCCACCCCTGGTAGCGGGTCATCCAGCGTGTGTTGTACACCATGAAAGCGGGCCACCACCACCGAGGCTGTGCCTGCCAACATTTGTTCCGTAAAGTCCTGGCCAAGTGTGGCTGCTGCTATGCCCGGGTCAGAGGTTAGTGTACACCGTGTATACACACTCATTCACGCCAGCTGTCGTGTCTGTTTGTGTACTCTGTGTGCTTGTGTGCGATAAACTGTGTGTTTGTGTGTTTACTTCTGTGTGTGTGTGTGTGTAATTTGTATACAAGCGCGCTGATACAGGAGTAGGTTTATGTGTGTGTGTCGATTTATAGTGAGCTGTAGCAAATCAACACGGTCTCATCTCTCTGCCTGCCCTTCCCTGTCATACCACTGCCTGTTCAGCCTTCACCCTCTTCTCTCTGCCACATTTGCTCAGTTGTCCACCCACCTCCTCCTCCGCCTTCTCCCTGCCTCCGTTCCGCAAGGAGTAGGTGTAGTGTACTAATGGGTTAAGGGTGCGGAGCAGAGCCTTCCTCCTCTCCTCTCTCCTGCCTCCAGCTGAAGCAACAGATTGGTGTCTCTCCTCTCACAGACTGTTAAAGTACCACACGCAGAGAGATATGGACAGGGGAAGTCACACAGTTACACTATCACAGTAAACACAGGGAGGAGGACATTGCTATGGGGTGTGTACATGTAATACACATTGCAAAGAGGCAGGGAGGGACAGGTGCTGTCGTACACTCTTCTAGGAAAATATGATGTGTTTGTGTGTGTCCTGGTGTGTTGTGCGCGTGTGTGTGCCTGCGGGTGTGTTCAGGTCCTCGAGCGAGGTATGCACCCACCTGGCTGTCTACGTTGGTTAGGTGCATGCAGCACACGGATGGATTGGGGGACTAAGCTACTCTCGTCAATCCCTCTACCCCGAAACGCAAGCTGATTTAGTCAGGAATCTCTCTTTCATTCTCTTTATTGCTCTCTCGCTTCCTCCCTCTCTTCCTCTTCTTTCGTCCTTTCTTTCTCTCCCTCTCTCAACCTCTCCCTCTCTCAACCTTTCTCCCCCTCTCCCTCCCTCTCTCAACCTCTCTCTCTCAACCTCTCTCTCTCCCTCTCTCTCTCAACCTCTCCCTCCCTCTCTCCCCATTCCCTCCTCTCTCTCTTTTCCTCTCTGTCTCCCCCACCTCTCCCCTTTCTCTCTTTTTTTCCCTCTCCCTTGTACCCTTTTGAAAGGTTTCTCATAATGAAGTTAGCAGGAAGAGCAGCAGTCTATTAGAATAGTGAGGTTGATTAAAAGCGGTGGATACGTAATAAGAACAAAGACCTTATAGACTCATAAAATCCAAAGAATCCACCAGACCCAGAACTCTACTGCTGTAACGTTCACCAGATAGTCCACACAGTCAGGCACAAACTGTCCGGTTGCTTACTTATATATATACACACACACACACACACACACACACACACACACACACACACACACACACACACACACACACACACACACACACACACACACACACACACACACACACACACACACACACACACACTCACACACACACACACACACACCCACACACACACAGGGTATAGATGTATGTAGAGAACAGCTTGACCTGATCATGGTGCCTGGCAATTTCTGCATACCTCCCTTTACACTATATCTCAGACCTGGGTTCAAACACTTCTGAAACTGGGTCTACTGGTTTTTTATGGTGTTTGGTATGTGGTGAGTTTTCTAAACTCTTTGTACAGAAATCCAAACTGGTAACACTAGTAACGCAGCCAGTCTGACGTTCAAAACCTTTCATTGTGCATTCATTTTGTTTTGTGGACTTGTTTCACCACACAACCGTTGATCCAAAATAGAAGTTTACTGTGAAATATAATGAGAACGTTGGTTTAATCACCAAAACACAACAATATGTTTTCTTCTCATTTGAGTCATGTTAACTACCAGTTAATCGAATAGATAAAATTGCCCTTTGAATGTACTGTCAATTACAGTTCATTACACTGTTTTCACATTAGGCAATACACTACCCATTCAATTGGACTGAACATCACATTTCCACATGTGATCAAAGGTGTGATCATTGAAGACGTCTTTCACAATGTAATCAAATGAAAGAAGCGTAAAGTTTAGCAGGCACTAGTTAGCATCAAGCCTGTCGTGCGCATTTGGCCATAGGCTTTCATCGAAAATCGCTGGAAATATCCTCATTGTTCATGCACCTGGGGAAAAAACTTTCAGCATGGCGAATCCAACCCTGAAATAGATCTGGATTGAAATCTTTGCATGAGTCATCCATGGCCTGAAAGAGGCTGCGCTCATGGGGATGGCAATCATACATATTTCACCTGTATTGTAATTGTGTATTGTTTAAAAAAAAATAGTATTGCATTGTACTTATGTATTGTGGTGGTCCCGTACGTGGCTCAGTAGGAAAGAGCATGGCACTAGCAACACCAGAGTTGTGGGTTTGATTCCCACTGGGTCACATACCAAAATGTGTGGACTGTTGTCACTTTGGATTAAAGGGTCTGTGTAAACCAAAAAAAAACATCAACTTCATGTTGGATACATGTTTACAGCATAAGAGACGCATTTCTTTCTTGTTTTGGACTTTCTGGATTATTTGCGTATTGGTATTGTATGGATATTGTATTACTGCACTGTAGGAGCTAGAAACACAAGGATTTCGCTGCACCTGCTGTAACTTCCGCTAATCTGTGTACGTGAGCAATACACCTTGATTTGATTTGATCTGTTACAGCACATCKCTGATCYTGTCAACATCAGATTCTTTTGTTGTTACTTACTGTGAAGTATAATCACAATAGTCACCACCATCATAGTACATTGGGGTATATATATATCTTACTTCTTTGTGTTTCTACTTTACAGACAGGCATTTTCATTATGTAGTTCTCGGATTCTGTAGTAGACAAAACAAGTGATCATCAATTAAGGATGAAGGAGTAGTACAATTTATTTTAACAAAAGAGAAGGGAATCATATCAAAAGTAATTTGAGTGTTGCATTGTGAAAGGCAATTGCTTCACATGAGCACTTGTATTGGGAAGAAAAAAAATCTAGATGAAACACTGATTAAGTTTGGTGACAAAGTGACTGTGATATTGTGTGTTGCACATAGTCAACTGAAAATGTGCTTAGAGTTTTGAAACCATTGTCTTTTTGATGATCTGTTTTGAGTTTTGCACTAAGACTTGTTAAAATGTACAACATACTTGGGAAAATTGCCTGCCTGGAGTGTCAGATGGATGGGGTTTGACGTTTTCGGACTATTCTATTGGTCCATGAAGCCAGGCAAGCTCAATCAAGCACAGATACAGTGTTTCGAAAGGATTTCAAGTACTGTTTGAATCCAGGTCTGCTGCATATCAAAGTGAATGCAGCAGAACTACTACCCACTGAGGCTCAATCCCAGGGAGTCATCGGGAGCTTGTAAATCAGCGGGCTTTCTTTCTTCTTATTGCCTGTACATTCTCAGAAGGACACTCAAATACCTCACATGCCTTCAGTTTAATCTCTAAGCCTTATGTAATGGATACACTCCTGCCTCATAGAGTCGAGCAGCAAGGGGCAGACCAGCCCATTGACTTTGTTATCAAACTATGCATCGTGCACATATTTCCATTAGGAGTGAATAAATATGATTTTCATACTCCTCTGCTCCTTAATTAAAAATATGAAAAAATCAGTTGAATTAGTATTCAGACCCCTTGACTTTTTCCACATTTTGTTATGTTACAGCCTTATTCTAAAATTGATAAAACTGTTTTTTTCCCATCATCAATCTACAAACAATAACCCATAATGATGAAGCACAAAAATAAAAAAATAAAATAAAAAAATGAAATATCACAGTATTTCACAGTATCAAAGTATTCAGACCCTTTACTCAGTACTTTGTTGAAGCACCTTTGGCAGCGATTACAGCCTTCTTGGGTATGGCGCTACAAGCTTGGCACACCAGTATTTGGGGAGTTTCTACCAGATGGATGGGGAGGTGCCTTTTGGCAAACTCCAAGCGGGCTGTCATGTGCTTTTTACTGAAGAGTGGCTTCCGTCTGGCCCCTCTACCACAAAGGCCTGATTGGTGCAGTGCTGCAGAGATGGTTGTCCTTCTGGAAGGATCTCCCATCTCCACAGAGGAACTCTGGAGCTCTGTCAGAGTGACCATCGGGTTCTTGGTCAACTCCCTGATCAAGGCCCTTCTCACCCGATTGCTCAGTTTGGCTGGGCAGCCAGCTCTAGGAAGAGTCTTGGTGGTTCCAAACTTCCTCCATTTAAGAATGATGGAGGCCACTGTGTTCTTGGGGACCTTCAATACTGCAGGAATGCTTTGGTACCCTTCCCCAGATCTGTGGCTCGACACAATCCTGTCTCGGAGCTGTAACGTTACAAAATGTGTAAAAAGTCAAGGGGTTTGAATACTATATAGGGAAAACAGTGCTATTTGGGACGCAGCCCMGAAAAAAATATATAATTACCTCTTAGTGTCACACATGTCCTAGAGGTGTAGGCTGAGGCGACGGGCTGAGATGTTCATCAGTACTGTATGTCAATAGAACCTAAGCTTCCTCCCCCGACCCCCCCCCCCTTCCCTCCCCCCCTCTTAGTGTCACACATGTCCTAGAGGTGTAGGCTGAGGCGACGGGCTGAGATGTTCATCAGTACTGTATGTCAATAGAACCTAAGCTTCCTCCCCCGACCCCCCCCCCCTTCCATTCCCCCCA
>NC_036857.1:28651575-28687177 GCF_002910315.2 Salvelinus sp. IW2-2015
ACTCTGCTCTGCTCCCTGCTAACTCCTAGCCTCCCCCTGACCCCAACAATGGCCTTCTCCTCCTTAATTCAAACCCCCTGGAACCTTCTCCCTACTTCTTACTTTCCGCCCAGAATATAAGAGACTGCCTCGCACAATCGGTTGTGGTTGTGTGTCGCTCGTAAGGTGTGTGTATCTGTGTGTGGTGTGTATGTGTGTGTGTGTGTGTTTGTGTGTCTGTGATGTGTGTTGGCGGTGTGTGTGTGGGTGTGTGTGTGTGTGTGCTGGTGTGGTGTGTGTGTGTGTGGGTGAGATACAGTTACATCTATGCTCAGCCAGTCAGTATTCTAGGCTCTGTCACTGAGCGCGCCTTTTCCTCGACACCCAATATGGGTTATTTACAGTATGAAAACTCCCACGTTAAAAGCGTCTTCCTCCTCATACCCATCGGTAAGTGATGTGACATGTGGCGTAAGCCTCCTACCCACCGGGTTCTGTCAGTGGAGGCCCACATTAATTCTCAGCCTGAACAGGACACTGCTGCCAGGGGGGAGGAGATGGAAGAGGAGAGGGAAGAGAGAGAGGGAGAGAGAAGAGGGAGAGGGGGAGAGATATGAAGTGGAGGAGAGGGGATGAGACATAGGAGAGGGAGAGGGGAGGGACAGATGAGAGGATATGAAGTGGAGGAAGGGAGGAGAGATATGCTTCTGCTTTCACCATGCTGCTTGTTTGTTACCCCAGAGAAGACAGAGAGAGAGAGAGAGCAGAGGGAGAGAGAGACGGAGAGAGAAGAAGAGAAGAGAGAGAAGAGACGAGAGATGAGACGGGAGAGAGATGACGAGAGAGATGAGGAGAGAGATGAGAGAGAGGAGAGGAGAGAGAAGAGGATGAGACGGAAGAGAGAAGAGAGAGAGAGAGAGGAGAGAGAGAGAGACGGAAAGATAGAGATAGGGACAGAGAAAATGTTGCTACCGTCTGTACTAAGCCCTCCACAACTCTGGGGCTGTAGCGTTTAGTCCTCCTACACACCGGATTGTGTTTTGAGAAGGGCCACAGGTTAATCTCAGCTGAAAGACACTGCTGCCACGGGGAGAGAGAGATATGGAGGTTCGGAGGAGAGGGAGATGGGAGGGAGAGGGAGAGGGAAAGAGAGAGGAGAGAGCGGAGAGATATGAAGGTGGAGGAGGAAAAAAAAAAACAAAAAAACGGAGGAGGAGAAGAGGAGAGGGAAAGAGAGAGGGAGAGGAGTATATGAAGTGGAGAGAGGAGAGGGAAGAGAGGAGGAAGAAAGAGAGAGAAGAGAGAGGAACGGAGAGATGAAGGAGAGAGGAAGGAGAGGAGTCGGAGAGCCACGAGAGGGAGGTCGCCATGGAGGAGGTATAGGGACTATTTATTAGCATAGCAAGCGTCCCTGAGGGGGGATACTTTCTATCTCTTCTCGCCACACTTGCATGAATTGAGCATGATGTGGTGTACATGCATGCATCCATGTATAAATCAGTGACTGCACGTTTGCATTCTGCTGAGGGTTCGGTCTGTGTTGCAATGGAAGAGAGAAAAGGAGAGAGGAGAAAGAGTCGCGCGAGAGAGAGAGAGAGAGGGAGAGAGAGAGAGAGAGAGAGAGAGAGAGAGACGATGAGAGAGAGAGAGAGTGAGAGAGAGAGAGAGAGAGAGAGAGAGAGAGAGAGAGAGAGAGAGAGAGGAGAGAGAGAGAGAGAGAGCACCCGGCCACACCCTACTAGAAGTCTAGAAGTCAAATGTCTACTGTTGCTGATCAATCATGGATTGTCACATACGCTGAGTTAGCAGATGTTATTGGTCACATACACGTGATTAGCAGATGTTATTGATCACATACACGGTGGTAGCAGATGTTATTGTCACATTACACGTGATTAGCAGATGTTATTGGTCACATACACGTGGCCTAGCAAATGTTATTGGTCACATACACGTGGTTAGCAGATGTTATTGATCACATACACGTGATTAGCAGATGTTTATTGGTCACATACACGTGGTTAGCAAACGTTATTGGTCACATACACGTGGTTAGCAGATGTTATGATCACATACACGTGATTAGCAAATGTTATTGGTCACATACACGTGGTTAGCAGATGTTATTGGTCACATACACGTGGTTAGCAAATGTTATTGGTCACATACACGTGTCGTTAGCAGATGTTATTGATCACATACCCGTGATTAGCAGATGTTATTGGTCACATACACGTGGTTAGCAAATGTATTGGTCACAATACACGTGAATTAGCAATGTTATTGGTCACATACCGTGGTTAGCAAATGTTATTGGTCACATACACGTGGTTAGCAGATGTTATTTGATCACATACCCGTGATTAGCAGATGTTATTGGTCACATTACACATGGTTAGCAGATGTTATGCGGGTGTACGAAATGCTTGCTGCTTCTAGCTCCGACAGTTGCAGCAATATCTTAACAAGTAATATCTAAACAAATCTACCAAAAAATATACCCAATACACACAAATCTAAGCAGGAATGAATTAAGACTATATACATAAGGACGAGCAATGTCAGAGTGGAATGGACTAGATACTGTAGAATAGTATAGAATACAGTATATACACGAGATGAGTAATCAAGATATGTAAACATTATTGAGTGACTCGTGTTCCATTCCTTAAAGTGGCCAGTGATTCCTAGTCTATGTCTATAGGCAGCAGCCTCTCTGTGTTAGTGATGGCTATTTACAGTCTGATGGCCTTGAGATAGAAGCTGGTTTTACAGTCTCTCGGCTTTGATGGACCTGGAACTGACCTCGCCTCTTGTTTAAAATGTTAAAATTTATTTCACCTTTATTTAACCAGGTAGGCTAGTTGAAACAAGTTCTCATTTACAAACTGCGACCTGTGCCAAGATAAAGCATAGCAGTTGAACAGACCAACAACACAGAGTTACACATGGAGTAAACAATAAACAAGTCAATAACACAGTTAGAAAAAAAAGAGTCTATATACATTGTGTGCAAAAGGCATGAGGAGGTAGGCAAAAATAGGCCATAGGAGCGAATAAATTACAAATTTAGCAGATTAAACTAGAGTGATAAATCATCAGATATCATGTGCAAGTAGAGATACTGGTGTGCAAAAGAGCAGAAAAGTAAATAAATAAAAACAGTAACGGATGAGGTAGTAAATGGGTGGGCTCTTTACAGATGGACTATGTACAGCTGCAGCGATCGGTTAGCTGCTCAGATAGCAGATGTTAAAGTTGGTGAGGAAATAAAAGTCTCCAACTTCAGCGGATTTTTGCAATTGTGTCCAGTGCACAGCAGCAAGAACTGGAAGGAAAGGCGGCCAAATGAAAGTGTTGGCTTTTGGATGATCAGTGAGATATACCTGCTGGAGCGCGTGCTACGGGGGGTGTTGTTATCGTGACCAGTGAACTGGATAAGGCGGAACTTTACCTAGCATGAACTTATAGATGAACCTGAGCCAGTGGGTCTGGCGACGAATTATGTAGGCAAGGGCCAAGCCGACTAGAGCATACAGGTCGCATGGTGGGTGGTATAAGGTGTTTTAAGTAACAAAACAGATGGCACTGTGATAAACTGCATCTAGTTTGCTGAGTAGAGTATTGAAGCTAGTTTGTAGAATGACATCGCCGAAGTCGAGGATCGGTAGGATAGTCAGTTTTTACTAGAGTAAGTTTGGCGGCGTGAGTAAGGAGGCTTGTAGCGAAATAGAAAGCCGATTCTTGATTTGATTTTGGATTGGAGATGTTTAATATGAGTCTCGAAGGAGAGTTTACAGTCTAGCCAGACACCTAGGTATTTATAGATGTCCACATATTCTAGGTCGGAACGTCCAGGTGTGATGCTAGTCGGGCGGGCGGGTGCAGGCAGCGAACGGTTGAAAGCATGCATTTGGTTTTACTAGCGTTTAAGAGCAGTTGGAAGCCACGAAGGAGTTGTATGGCATTGAAGCTCGTTTGGAGGTTAGATAGCACAGTGTCCAAGGAAGGGCCAGGAAGTAGTACAGAATGGTGTCGTCTGCGTAGATGGACCAGGGAATCGCCCGCAGCAAGAGCAACATCATTGATATATACAGAGAAAAGAGTCGGCCCGAGAATTGAACCCTGTGGTACCCCCATAGAACTGCCAGAGGACCGGACAACATGCCCCCGATTTGACACACTGAACTCTGTCTGCAAAAGTAGTTGGTGAACCAGGCAAGGCAGTCATCAGAAAAACCGAAGCTACGGAGTCTGCCGATAAGGAATATGGTGATTGACAGAGTCGAAAGCCTTGGCCAGGTCGAATGAAGCACGGCTGCACAGTACTGTCTTTTATCGATGCGGTTATGATATCATTTAGTACCTTGAGCGGGCTGAACAGCGGGGTTGAACAGGTCATGGCCGGGTGAGTATGTCCTTGATGTCCTTGATGATCTTTGGGCCTTCCTGATTAAACTCCCATATCTATTGGGTGAAATTACCACAGCTGTGACACCACAGCAGCAAGATTTGTGACCTGTTGCCACAAGAAAATTGCAACCAGTGAAGAACAAATAATGTAATAAATACAACCTATATTTACCTTTATTTATTTCCACACATTTGTACATTAACTATTTGCACATCATTACAACACGCTACTGTATATATACACAATATGACATTTTTAAATGTCTTTATTCATTTGGAACTTTTGTGAGTGTAATGTTTACTGTGATTTTTTTTAAATGTTTATTTCACTTTTGTTTATTATCTATTTCATTTGCTTCGCTATGTAAAACATACGTTTCCCATGCCAAAAAGTCCTTAAATTCAAAATTTAAATTGAGAGAGAAAGAAGAGAGAGAGAGAGAGAGAGAAGAGAGAGAGAGAGAGAGAGAGAGAGAGAGAGAGAGAGTGTGCTATTAACCATTTGTACATTGTTACAAACACTGTATATATATAATATGACATTTGTAATGTCTTTATTGTTTTGAAACTTCTGTATGTGTAATTTTACTGTTAATTTTTATGTTTATTTCACTTTTGTATATTACTACCTCACTTGCTTTGCAATGCTAACACATGTTTCCCATGCCAATAAAGCCCCTTGAATTGAATTGAATTGAATTGGAGAGGAGAAGAGAGAGGGAGAAGAGAAGAGAGAGAGAGAAGAGAGAGAGAGAGAGAGAGAGAGAGAGAGAGAGAGAGAGAAGAGAGAGAGAGAAGAAGAGAGAGAGAGAGAGAGGAGGGAAGGAGGAGAAGGACACTGCTTACCAACAATTACTACCTGCGCAAGCGCCTGATCTAGCAAGCTTACATGGATGTTCGCTACAAGATAGTACAGCTGTAATCAGTCCCGGTAATTTATGAGGAAACAATAACTAGGCAGCAACAATAATCACCCTTGTCTCACACTCCACAGCCCCTCCATCTGCTCTGTGTACACACTGTAACACGATGACCTAGCAAGCCTGCTGTGTTCCCTCTGAGGACAAGACAGCCCTGGAGCTTTACTGTTCTACCTACATATACTGTCTCTACACACTATACACTGTCTCTACACCACTATATACTGTCTCTACACACTATATACTGTCTCCTACCCTACTATATACCTGTCTCTACACTACTATATACTGTCTTCTACACTACTACATACGTCTCTACACTACTATATTACTGTCTCTCACACTATATATACGTTTCTCTACACTACTACTATACTGTCTCTCTACACTACATTATACTGTCCTCACATCACTACTATTTACTTCTTCTACACTACTATTATACTGTCTCTTACACTACTATATACTGTCTCTCTACACTACTATATACTGTCTCTACACTACTATATACTGTCTCTCTACACTACTATATACTGTCTCTACACCACTATATACTGTCTCCAACCACTATTACTGCTCTACACCACTATATACTGTCTCTACACTACTATATATCCTGTCTCTACAACACTATATACTGTTTCTCTACACTACTATATACGTTTCTCTACACTACTATATACTGTCTCTACACTACTATAACTGTCTCTACACTACAATATCTGTCTCTAACGTCTACACACTATACTGTCTCTACACCCACTATAACTGTCTCTACACCACTATATACTGTCTCTACACCACTATATACTGCTCTCTCATACACTAATATATACTGTCTCTCTACCTACTATATACTGTCTCTACACTCACTATATACCGTCTCACACTACTATATACAGTCTCTCACACTACTATATACTGTCTCTCTACACTACTATATACTGTGCTCTCTACACCTACTATATTAAACTGTCTCTCTACACTAATATATACTGTCTCTCTACACTACTATATACTGTCTCTCTCACTACTATATACTGTCTCTCTAACTACTACTATATACTGTCTCTACACCACTATATTACTTGTCTCTCCTACCACTACTATATACTGTCTCTCTACACCACTACTATATACTGTCTCTCTACACTACTATATACTGTCTCTCTACACTAATATATACTGTCTCTCTACACTACTATATACTGTCTCTCTACACCTGGAGGACACAGAGCTAGAGATGCCAAGTGTTCATACTGTATTTGTCCATTAGCCTCGACTCCAGCCGTTCTAGGACTACAGTATCTAGTAGTATGCGACGACGTGCGTAGATCAAAGTGTGTGTTGACACAGTTTACAGAGAGAAGAGGAGGCAGCCAGCAGCCATAGCAGCCTTGTCTTCACTCTGGGAACTTCCTAGATGATATCTCTTCATCCCTGGTGTTCTCTTAGTCCGTTTGCCTTCCCACCGGGCACAGACGTCAGTTCAAAATCCAGTTTTGATTTAAATTTCATTCTTGTCAACTAATGTCAACCCTATGTGATTTCAACCAATCATTTCACTTTGACTTTGGATTTAGTTTAAAAGTTATGTGAAAAAAATACAACATTTCCTTAAGTTGATGAGTTTTTGCAAATACAACCAGTTTTCCACGTTGAMTCAATGATTCAAAGTAGAATTTTTGGGTAAAACATTTTTGGGCACAACGTTGATTCAACCAGTGTGTGTTGAGGAAGCTACTCTGAAAACACAGTTTACCAAGCTACCAATTACTTCACACTGGAAGAAGTTAAGCTACACACAAAGCTACCTTTAAGAAACATATAGTTTACTGAACTTAAGAGACGTGTTGAAAAGTAGTTCCCTACATCCAAACTACTTTGTGAAAAGTTATCATATGTAAATCTGAACTGTCAAAGACTACACATGACAACAGATCACTCTGGAGCCAGATAACATAATGTGCCATTTAGCATATTAAACCCCAAAACTATGTTCTGTTAGTGTGTACGTAGTGTGTACCAGTAGTTAGCTACACCACTACATGCCTATAGTATGTAATTAACTACTYACAACACTACCAAGATTTGAATGTAGTCCAACTACCACCAAGCTACAGCAAAATGTTATTAAATTACTAGTTGAACTACCATCACTGGTCATCAGCTTATAAGGTCTCGTTCCACAGGGCATTTTGGAAAAAGCCGCCGAAATAGCAGAAATTGAACGTATGCCAGAGCTACTTCAGACTGGGTTGTGTTCAGTAGTGAAGTATATTTTTAAACTGCCGGCACCCCATCCCCTTTCCTCCCTAACTCCCTCTCCCCGCTCTCTCTCCAACAAATCTCCCTCATGTGTTTCCTCTCCAACTCTGTTCCCTCGTTCGCGTGCACACTCTCCCGGCTCCCCCATTAGGGTGGATAAATAGCCCAGTCTGAGATTCAGGCAGAAAGTCTTATGATTTGCCTGAGAGGAATGTGAACATCAAGTGGAGCATCAAGATCATTCCTGGGGGCATTCTCTCTCTCTCTCTCTCTCTCTCTCTCTCTCTCTCTCTCTCTCTCTCTCTCTCTCTCTCTACTCCCTCTACTCCCTCTCACAGTCAGTGAACCTAGCACTAATAACTTCTTTCCCCTTCTCACTCTTTTCTGTTTTCTTCACAGTTCACCCCCTTCATTTCTCTTTCGCTCTCCTGAACCTTACCTCTCTTGGCTCTCTCCTTCTTCCCTTCTCTCCCTTCTCTCCCTCTCTTCCTGCCGAACAGAAGATCGAGGAAACGAGTGACGAGAACACAGGAGGGCATTCCGCACCTCGTCGATAAAGGAATCTCACAGAGAGAGAGAGAGAGAGGATTTTTTGACAGAGAGAGAGGAGGACGAGAGAGAGAAGAGAGAACAGAGAGAGCGAGAGAGAGAGAGTGAGAGAAAGAGAGAGACAGAGAAGGAGAGGAGAGGAGAGAGAGACAGAGAGAGAAGAGAGAGAGAGAGAGAGAGAGAGAGAGAGAGAGAGAGAGAGAGAGAGAGAGATGAGAGAGAGAGAGAGAGGGAGAGAGAGAGACATGAGAGAGAGAGACAGAGAGAGAGAAGGGACGAGAGAGAGATGAGACCAGAGGAGAGAGAGAAGAGAGAGAGAGATAGAGAGAAGAGAGACAGAGAGAGAGAGAGAGACAGAGAGAGAGAGAAGAGACTCGTACATTTCCTCAATTGAAAACAATGTACTGAGCAAATGTCAAATTGGCTTTTTACCAAATTACCGTACAACAGACCATGTATCACCCACACACCTAATTGACAAACCAAAACAAACCAAAACAAAGCAAAGTCTTCTCATGCTTTGTTGATTTCAAAAAAGCCTTCGATCTCAATTTGGCATGAGGGTCTGCTATACAAATTGATGGGAAATGGTTGTTGGGGGGTAAACATACAACATTATTAAAATCCATGTACACCAAAACAACAAGTGTGCGGTTAAAAAATTGGCAAAAAACACACACATTTCTTCTCACCAGGGTCGTGGGGTGAGACAGGGATGCAGCTTAAGCCCCACCCTCTTCACATATATATCAACGAATTGCGCGGGCACTAGAACAGTCTGCAGCACCCGTCTTTTCACCCTACTAGAATCCGAAGTCAAATGTCTACTGTTTGCTGATGATCTGGTGCTTCTGTCACCAAACCAAGGAGGGCCTACAACAGCACCTAGAATCTTCTGCACAGATTCTGTCAGACCTGGGCCCTGACAGTAAATCTCAGGAAGACCAAAAATAATGGTGTTCCAAAAAGAGTCCAGTCGCCAGGACCACAAATTCCAATCTAGCACCGTTGCCCTAGAGCACACAAAAAAACTATACATACCTCGCGGCCCAAACATCAGCACCACAGGTAGCTTCCACAGAGCTGTGAACGATCTGAGAGACAAGGCAAGAAGGGCATTCTATGCCATCAAAAGGAACATAAATTTCAAACATACCAATTAGGATCTGGCTAAAAATACTTGAATCAGTCATAGAGCCCATTGCCCTTTATGGTTGTGAGGTTCTGGGGTCCGCTCACCAACCAAGATTTTTTCACAAAATGGGACAAACACCAAATTGAGACTCTGCATGCAGGATTCTGCCCAAAAATATCCTCCGTGTACAACGTTAGAACACCCAAACTATGCATGCAGAGCAGAATTAGGGCGATACCCCACTAATTATCAAAAATCCAGAAAAGAGCCTTAAATTCTACAACCCACCTAAAAGGAAGCGATTCCCCAAACCTTCCCATAAACAAAGCCATCACCTACAGAGAGAAATGAAACCTGAAGAAAGGTTCCCCTAAGCAAGCTGTCCTAGGGGCTTCTGTTCACAAACAACAAACACACCCCACAGAAGCCCCAGGACAAACAGCCACATTAGACCCAACCAAATCATGAGGAAAACAAAAAGATAAATTACTTGACACATTTGGAAAGAATTAACAAAAAAAAACAAGCAAAACTAAGGAATGCTATTTGGCCCTAAACAGAGAGTACACAGTGGCAGAATAACCTGACCACTGCTATGACTGACCCAAACTTAAGGAAAAGCTTTGACTATGTACAGACTCAGTGAGCAAAGCCTTGTATTGGGGAAAGCCGCCGTAGGCAGGACATGCTCTCAAGAGGAAGACAGGCTATGTGCTCACGCCACAAATGAGGTGCGAAACTGGAGCTTGCACTTCCTAACCTCCTGCCCAATGTTATTACCATATTAGAGAGGACATATTTTCCCTCAGATTACACAGATCCACAAAGAATTTGAAAACAAATCCAATTTGAATAACTCCCAATATCTACTGGGTGAAATTTCCACAGTGTGCCATCACAGGCAAGCAAATTGTGACCTGTTGCACAAGAAAAAAGGGCACAGTGGAAGAAACAAACCACCATATGTAATACAACCCAATATTTATGCTTATTATTTTAACTTGTGTGCTTTAACCATTTGTACATTGTTACAACACTGTATATATATAATATGACATTTGTAATGTCTTTCTTGTTTGAACTTCTGTATTGTGTAATGTTTACTGTTTAATTTGTATTGTGTATTTCACTTTTGTGTATTATTCTTACCTCACTTGCTTTGCAATGTTAACACATGTTTCCCATGCCAATTAAAGCCCCTTGAATTGAATTGAATTGAATGAGAGGAGAGAGAGAGAGAGAGAGAGAGAAGAGAGAGAAGAGAGAGAGAGAAGAGAGAGAGAGAGAGAGAGAGAGAAGAGAGAGAGAGACAGAGAGAAAGAGAGAGAGAGAGAAGAGAGAGAGAGAGAGAGAGAGAGAAGAGAGACGAGAGAGAGAGGAGAGAGATGAGAGAAAAGAGAGACAGAGAGGAGGAAAGAGAGAGAGAGAGAGAGAGAGAGAATGAGACGAGTAGACCATAGAGGGAGGAAGGAAGAGTGGAGGAGATGAGACAGTAGAGATGAGACAGAGAGAGAGAAGAGAGAGAGAGATGAGAGAGAGAGAGAGACAGGAGAGAGAGAGAGACAGAGGCAGAGAGTAGTCGAAAGAGAAAGAAAGAGAGAGAGAACGAGACAGACAGAGTTATTAGGAGGAGGAATGCCATTCTGACATTCCATGGCACCTTTTCACTTCCTAGATGATATGTCTTTCATCCCTGGTGTTCTCTTAATCCGTTGCCTTCCCAACCGGCACAGACGTCAGTTCAAAATTCCAGTCTGTCTCCTCCCCCAGGACTTAGGCCTTACCTCTTGTAGCTGTGCCAACGATGAGATTAGGCACATACCCGGCTGAGCAGCTGGCACACGCCGCGGCTTACCTCTTCAACCTCGTCCCAACACACACCGCCGTTCCTTCTCTAAGAGCACTGCACTGAATATTGGCTGCGTCCACGTTGAAGCTGAAGGCTCATGACGCCTGGAATTTGCCCTGTGATTATTTGCCTGGCTGTGTGTACAGCGTGTTACCACAGTGTTCTTCCTGTTAAATCATGAGAGACTTTCTCCCTTGTCTAATGACTCATTAGGGAAACACCATTAGGATTTGAGTGCAAAGTAAACACTCACGGACTTCTGGTGATGTTCCAGGACCGTTTCACCCTTGGAGAAGTTCCACGTGCTTTTAGCGGACATGGCAGAGGAACTTCCTTATGAACAGACGAGCAACACAGATTAGCACAGAATTACCCAACAGGCTCGCGGAAGGTATGTGGTGTGTGTCGTGGGTGTGTGTTGGCGGTGTGGTGCTGTTGTGTGTGTGTGTGTGTGTGTGGTGTGTGTGTGTGTGTGTGTGTGTGTGTGTGTGTGTGTACGTGCGTGCGTACGTGTGTTATTTAGTCTACGGTAAAATGACTTTACTGTCCCCAAGATAAAGTTATTGCCCGTCCCTGACTGATTGACCATGAGACCTCTGTCTGTGTCTGGAAGAGTAAGACAGTCAGACCTTGCTTTTGCGGTTCGGCACAGTAGTTGGTTACAAAATCGACAGAGAAAAGGTCACAGCGGGCTTGGTAAACCAACGGTCTGCATACTACAGACCTTCCTCATCGGCCGAGACAATAAGAACGGAGACTCTGAGCACAGTGACACTGCGGATGAATAGACCCTCCTCAGTGGTTTTGTTTTCTTGTAGCCATGATCGTCTCTGTCTGAATAGATCTCTCCATTCAGAACTCGTTTCATCGTGTATGGCAACGGCTGTAAGAGTATCTGGAAAATACGGCGAGTTCAAGGCCTCACCTTGAATTGAGAATCTGACCGGCTTATGGGATATCTGGTGTATACAGTAGATACATGAGCACTGAATGACTGTTAGTGGTGCCTCTCTCTCTCTCTCTCTCTCTCTCTCTCTCTCTCTCTCTCTCTCTCTCTCTCTCTCTCTCTCTCATTCCATGTCTTTGTGACAGCTTTTACAGTGTGTGCATGTACCTTAGTACGCCTGGGTTCAGTTGCTACGGCAACGGGCGTTAGTAGGAAGGAGTGTGTGCGTGCGTGTGGGTGGGACAGCCATGGGTAGGAATGAGAATATGCGCTTGGAGACAATCATTCACAGTAACAAGAGAGACTTACAAACCGTACGCGCTTTCATCGTATATCATCCCCTGTACGGATGGCATGGAGCCAATACCAAACACACTGTACTGCCATGACTTCTGTCTCTTGGTTCATTCTACTCTATTGTCCACCTTTAAAACTGGATCAGCATAGACTTCAACTAGAATGTAAACCTCATCAGTTTAAACGGAACTAAATCCTCTAGAGAAGGTCATGGGGCCTTGTGCAAAAGGCTGCTGCCTGTACCAATGACTGAGGATGAAGTGGGGAGAATGGTGTGCTTATGTATTACCCATGGCCTAACCTTTGACACAATAACAGGGCTCCAAGCRTCTGGTCCTTTTGCCTTACAAGTAGATGACAGGAGGGGAGTACTCATCTTCCCGAGGGTCAGGGCCTCACAGCAGGCATCAGGGCCCAGGCTTCTACCTAACAGGTCTGGCCCTGAGCCCACAGCCAGCTGCCATATGGAATCACACTCTAATTTGTATTTGCTCTGTATTCTCAGACACCTCATGCTTAATGGCAGTCCTGTTTAGCCCTAAACAGCAGTGTGTGTGTGTGTGAGTGTGTGTGTGTGAGTGTCTATCAGGCAGGCTGTCTGGTCGAGCTCTATGTTAGAGCTGGGTTAGCACAGGGCCACAAATCACACACAACCGCTCATCACACGCACACACAAACACACAGAGTAGGGTAGGAAAGCAGGCAGAGTAGAGCAGAGCCAGTGTACCGTAGTAATATCTCTCCATCAGGAGCTCCAGTCATCTCTCCATCAGGAGCTCCAGTCATCTCTCATCAGGAGCTCCAGTCATCTCTCATCAGGAGCTCCAGTCATCTCCCCTTTAGGAACTCCAGTCATCTCTCCATCAGGAGCTCCAGTCATCTCCCCATCAAGAACTCAAGTCATCTCCCCATCAAGAACTCCAGTTCATCTCTCATCAGAGCTCCAGTCATCTCCCCTTTAGGAAACTCCAGTCATCTCTCCATCAGAAGCTCCAGTCATCTCCCCATCAGGAACTCCAGTCATCTCTTCACTCTAGGAGGCTCCAGTCAATCCTTCATCAGGAGCTCAGTCATCTCTCATCAGGCGCTCCGGTCATCGCCCTTCTTAGGAACTCCAGTCATCTCCCATCAGGAGCTCAGTCATCTCTCCCATCAGGAGTCTCCAGTCACTTCTCCATCAGAGGCTCCAGTCATTCTCTCCATCAGGAGCTCCAGCATCTCTCCATCAGGAGCTCCAGTCATCTCCCCTTTAGGAGCTCCAGCCTATCTTCCATCAGGAGCTCCAGTCATCTCCCATCAGGAGCTCCAGTCACTCCCCTTTAGGAGCTCAGTCTCATCTCTCCATCAGGAGCTCCAGTCATCTCTCCATCAGGAGCTCCAGTCATCTCTCATCAGAGCTCAGTCATCTCTCATCAGGAGCTCCAGTCATCTCTCATCAGGAGCTCCAGTCATCGCCCCTTTAGGAAACTCCAGTCATCTCTCCATCAGGAGCTCCAGTCATCTCTCATCAGGAGCTCCAGTCATCTCCCATCAGGAGCTCCATCATCGCCCCTTGACTCCAGTCATCTCCCCATTAGGGAGCTCCAGTCATTCTCTCCCATCAGGAGCTCCAGTCATTCCCCATCAGGGAAGCTCTATCATCTCTCCATCAGGAGCTCCAGTCATCTCTCATCAGGAGCTCCAGGCATCCCTTTAGGAGCTCCAGTTCATCTTCTCCATAGGAGACCAGTCTCTTCCCATTCAGGAGCTCCAGTCATCTCCCCATCAGGAGCTCCAGGTCTCTCCCCTTTAGGAGCTCCTCATCTCCCCTTAGGAACTCCAGTCATCTCTCCATCAGGAGCTCCAGTCATTACTCTCATCAGGAGCTCCAGTCATCTCCCCTTTAGGGAAACTCCAGTCATTCTCTCCATCAGGAAGCTCCAGTCATCTCTCATCAGGAGTCCAGTCATCTCTCCATCAGGAGCTCCAGTTCATCTCGTCCCATCAGGAGCTCCAGTCATTCTCCCCTTTAGAGCTCCAGTCATCTCTCCATCAGGAGCTCCAGTCATCTCTCCATCAGGAGCTCCAGTCATCTTCTCCATCAGGAGCTCCAGTCATCTCTCTCAGGAGCTCCAGCATCTGCTCCGATCAGGGCTCAGTCATCTCTCATCAGGAGCTCCATGTCATCTCCTCATCAGGAGCTCCAGTCATTCTCTCCCATCAGAGCTTCAGTCATCTCCCCTTTAGGAGCTCCAGTCATCTCTCCATCAGAGAGCTCTCAGTTCATCTCCCCATCAGGAGCTCCAGTTCATCTCCCCTTTGGGAGCTCCAAGTCATCTCTCCCCATCAGAGCTCCAGTCATCTCCCCTTTGGAGCTCCAGTATCTCTCTCAGGAGCTCCAGTCATCTCTCATCAGGAGCCCAGTCATCTCTCATCGAGGAGCTCCAGTCATGTCTCCATCAGGAGCTCCAGTCATCTCCATCAGGAGCTCCAGTCATCTCTCATCAGGAGCTCCATCATTTCTCATCAGGAGCTCCAGTCATCTCTCCATCAGGAGCTCCAGTCATCTCTCATCAGGAGCTCCAGTCATTCTCCCCATCAGGAGCTCCAGTCATCTCTCCATCAGGAGCTCCAGTCATCTCCCCATCAGGAGCTCCAGTCATCTCTCCATCAGGGCATTCACATCCAAGGAGATATTTAATGTTTCGCCCAAGTCCCGAACACCGGGAAACCTGCCATTAGGGCAGCGGTGAACGCTATTACCTCAAGTAGCTTGGTTTCTTGGGCGTGGGGATGGGATCGGCGTTTGGATGGGATCGCGTTGTGGATGGGATCCGTTGTGGATGACGGTTGTGGCTTGGGGATGTCTTGGGGATAGGCATGTTTTTCTGGATGTGGGATCGGCATTGGGCATGGGGATCGGCATTTGTGGATGGGGATCGGCATTGTGGATGGGATCGGCGTTGGTGGATGGGGATCGCGTTGTGGATGGGATCGGCGTTTGTGGAGATTGGGGATCGGCATTGGGATGGGGATTGGCATTGTGGATGGAATTGGCATTGTGGATGGAGGAATTGGCATTTGTGGATGGGGATATGGCATTGTGGGATGGGACGCATTGGTGGATGGGATGGCGCGATGGGCGTAAGCCGCCGGCTCCGAGGGTCCCGTGTTTCAACCCAGGTACCTACCCAATCTAGAGGTGTCTGGGCGCCCATCACCACCACTACCCACAGGACTGAGAGCCTGGAGTAGACCAACGATTCACAATGTGTATATGCTCTCATCTTTACAATACACACACACACTCACCACAAATGAGTGATTGCACCCTGCAGGTCTCCCATAACACAGAAGCAAGTCCGTTGCAATTGATTTATCTCTACTGTCTGAGCTGTTGACTGATTTGTACGTTCGATACTGATCAATAATGCTTACTCCAGGGCACAGCATAGAGAAAACGAAGGTTAAGTTGGGATGTCGATAGCCTGGCTACAATGATGACATCAGCTTGTATGGCAGCCTGTCTACCGTAACACAAAAAATTGTGACCAAATGAAGGCGTGGATAAAGAATGAACACTGAATAGGGTTTTCAGCTCCCTGCTGTTGACTCCAATAGGTCAGTTGCTAATGTCTCAGTGTGTGAAACGTCCTGTGGGGTATATCTGCAGTGGCATGGCCGCGGAAATGAAGGTTGATGGTGGCCAACCCAGCAGCTCATAGGCCAGCAGCCAGTCTTTAATAGCCAACCCAGCAGCTCATAGGCCAGCAAGCCAGTCTTCAAATAGCCAACCCAGCAGGCTCATAGGCCAGCAGCCAGTCTTTAATAGCCAATCCAGCAGCTCATAGGCCAGCAGCCAGTCTTCAATAGGCAACCAGCAGGTCATAGGCCAGCAGCCAGTCTTTAATAGCAATCCAGAGTCATAGGCCAGCAGCCAGTCTTTAATAGCCAACCCAGCAGTGTCATAGGCCAGCAGCCAGTCTTCAATAGCCAACCAGCGCTCATAGGCCAGCAGCCAGTCTTTAATAACCAACCCAGCAGGTCATAGGCCAGCAGCCAGTCTTAATAGCCAACCCAGCAGCTCATAGGCCAGCAGCCAGTCTTCAATAGCCAACCCAGTAGACATAGGCCAGCAGCCAGTCTTTAATAGCCAACCCAGCAGCTCATAGGCCAGCAGCCAATCTTCAATTGCCTACCAGCAGCTCATAGGCCAGCAGCCAGTCTTTAATAGGCAACCCAGCAGCTCATAGGCCAGCAGCCAGTCTTTCAATAGCCAACCCAGCAGCTCATAGGCCAGCAGCCAGTCTTCAATAGCCAACCCAGCAGAACATAGGCCAGCAGCCAGTCTTTAATAGCCAACCCAGCAGCTCATAGGCCAGCAGCCAATCTTCAATGCTAACCCAGCGCTCATAGGCCAGCAGCCAGTCTTTAATAGCCAATCCAGCAGCTCATAGGCCAGCAGCTAGTCTTTAATAGCCAACCCAGCAGCTCATAGGCCAGCAGCTAGTCTTTAATAGCCAATCCAGCAGCTCATAGGCCAGCAGCCAGTCTTTAATAGCCAACCCAGCAGCTCATAGGCCAGCAGCCAGTCTTTAATAGCCAACCCAGCAGGTCATAGGCCAGCAGCCAGTCTTTAAATAGCCAACCTAGCAGCTCATAGGCCAGCAGCCAGTCTTTAATAGCCAACCCAGGCAGCTCATAGGCCAGCAGCCAGTCTTTAATAGCCAACCCAGCAGCTCATAGGCCAGCACCAGTCTTTAATAGCCAACCCAGCAGTCATAGGACGCAGCTAGTCTTTTAATAGCCCAACCCAGCGCTCATAGGCCAGCAGCCAGTCTTTAATAGCCAACCCAGCAGCTCATTAGGCCAGCAGCAGTCTTTAATAGCCAACCCAGCAGCTTATAGGCCAGCAGCCAGTCTTCAATAGGCAACCCAGCAAGCTATAGGGCCAGCAGCCAGTCTTTAATAGCCAATCCAGCAGCTTATAGGCCAGCAGCCAGTCTTTAATAGCCAACCCAGCAGCTCAGACAGATCTCTTCTTAAAAATGGAATGATGTGGTTTCTACACAAACTAAAGACTAGACTAGCTACCGTGCTTTACAGTGGCTACAGTTTATTTTCACATTTCCAGACATCCACAGCAGTAGGGCCCAAAGAGAAATGATGACAATATACATTCCTCCTACTCACAGGCCTACTCTTGCTGCATCCATTTAGCTAAATCTGTTTTTGAAAATCGTGATCAACGGCAGTTGAAGTCTACATCACACACAACCTGTCCCCGTCTGAGATGAGAGTACCTCGTCAAGACAAGTGGTTGGGTTTGGGTGAATCATGGTTCAAGATGATGTGATGAGTGTGTGTGTGTGTGTGTGTGTGCGCGGGGAATCGTAGATGTACATGCTGTCATCAATGGGATGAGTCATGCATCATATAATTAGACCCTCTCTGTGACCCTCTCTGTGACCCTCTCTGTGACCCTCTCTGTGACCCTCTCTGTGACCCTCTCTGTGACCCTCTCTGTGACCCTCTCTGTGACCCTCTCTGTTTGACTAGCCTCCCTTTGACGTTCTCTCTGATTAGCAATAGGCCATGTTACTCTCTTTTCAATATATGAGTGAGGACAAGCTACGTCTGTCTGATGACAGTACTGTAGATAGCATGAGCGCTCTCTTCATTATGAGAGCCATGATAGGCTACGTATGATAATGGGAGAGAGTCTGTGATGATGACGGGCGATGGGTGCATTTGAAATGGCATGCTATTCCGCGCAGTGCACTACTTTTGGACATTTGCGTGTTTCCATTCCAGCCAGTAAGGGTTCTGTGTACAAGCAGGTCGCTCAAGAACCACTTTGAAATCTGATGTCCGTCCAGATACCCAGTGCGTCAGGAGATGCCTTCAAAACCGGCCACTAGGGGCAATGGTGAGCCCTATTACCATCAAGTAGGCTTGGGTTTTGCTAGGCTTGGGTTTTGCTAGGCTTGGGTTTTGCTAGGCTTGGGTTTTGCTAGGCTTGGGTTTTGCTAGGCTTGGGTTTTGCTAGGGCGATTTGGATGGGGGTGGCGGATGGGTGTAAGCCTCGTGCTCCAGCTCCGAGGGTTGCGTGTTCGATCCCAGACATAGACACTTCTTTAAAAAATGTAATGTTTGAACCCTATCTCAAACCTTACCTCTTAACTTAACCGTTCAGAAATAACGCTGAGCCGTGTGATTTTGTTGTTGTGTATGTCCTTTAGCTCTCTCTCTGACCGGCAGAGACGTATTACAGTGTGATTATGAGAGAGATCCCAGCACGCCAGGGTCAGGAGAAGAGGAGAGGAAGAGAGGAGGAGAGGGGAGAGGGGAGAGGAGAGGAGGAGAAGAGGGTCAACCCAGTCAATGAGAGGCTGGGGACAGGAAATCACTGTTCACCTCCTTGGCTGGCTGACTCGGCTGGCCGGCTGGCTGGCTGCACGCAGCCTCCCAAGCCCTCTCAACAGCTCTCATGCACACACACATGCGTCCACATTCAATCACATGCCGACACACTAGACAAAGGCCGAAAGGACCACACACTATACTGCAATCAAAGTGGCACTCAGTGCACAGCGGGCTTGATGTTTGAGCACCTGTCTGAATGTACACATGGGTATGGTTGTGTACATGCCATAGGTGTGTGTTCTCCTGCCCCCACTGCCCTGTGGGATGTCCTTGCCATGGCCAACCTGAGCTCCAGATGGATCTGCAGCAAAGAGAGCCCTCTAGGTCTTCCCTCTCCTCCTCATCCCCCTCTTTTCCTTCCTCTCTTCCCCTCCTCCTCCTCCTCCTATTTCCCTATTCCTCATTCCCCTCTCCTACTCTCCCCTAATCTTCTCCTCCCCCTCTACCACATCCTCCTCCTACATGACCTCTTCCTCCTCTTCCCTTACTCCCTCCATCCTCCTCTCCCACTCGTCTCCTCATTTTTTCTCCCCTCCTCCTCCTCCTCCTCCCCTCCTCCTCCCCTCCTAGTCAACCACACAATGTTTCAATTTCACCCTGCCTGGTATTGCTGACCTCCCCTTCACCTCTTACCCCTTCCCTCCCTCCTCCCCTGTTTCCCCCAGCCCTACTCTAACCTCCTTTATTTACTGCTCGCATGAATCATTGCCTCACTCTCCTCTTCCCCATCCGTCTCTCTCCTCCGTATCTCCTCCTGTCCATTCAGACACATTCAGGAACACGTTTGTCCTCGGATCCTCCAAGCGCACTACTAACAGAACGAGGGGATGCAGGGATACCTCTGGCGTGTGTGTTTGTGTGTGTGTGTGTTGGTGTGTGTTTGTGTGTATATGTATATGTACGAGAAAGAAAGAGAGAGCATCAGGAGAGCCACTAACAGCATGAATAGAGAACTCTGTAGGTGGTTAGCCACAGCTGTTTCCAAACCCCTGAAGCACAGGCCAAGACAGGTCTCAGTAAATCACAGAGACTTCCTGGGTCGTGTTCAGTTGGTTCGAAAACAGATGAAAATCACTCTAAAATGGAGTGAAACAGGGCGATAGCGCAACAGGCTTGGTCTATGTGTTTCCTCCCTCCCTCTCCCAGCCTGTGGGTGTGCCAGGCACAGTGGGGTGAGAACAGTATGTGTGTGTTGGGGTTATAGTGCTGGTCTCAGCGTCTTTAGGCCTGGCTGAACAGGGCAGAGCTGGCGTGGGCTGCAGAGGTGGTTCAGAGGTCTCTCGGGGCACGTCCAGCCAGCTTGACCACGCTGCAGTGACGTGGGGTTACCTAGCCAAGGGGAGAGGATGGATGGAGAGGGAAAAGGGAGACTGGGTGGATGGAGGAAGGGAGGGGCCGAGGAGGGAGGCTGAGGGCAGCGGTACTGTTGGCGAGGGTGCAGTGCGGAGGAGGGTGTAAAGGAGAGAGGAAGAGAGAGGTGGGCCAGAGTGGAGAAGGGAGGAGGAGGAGGTAGGAAGAGTGAGAAGGGTAGGAGGGAGAACAGCCAAGTGCCAGCCCTCATTAAGAAAAGGAGCACAAAAATAATCAACGACTCTGGGCCAAGAGCATAAACAGACACCAAAATAAACCGACTGCAATCAGGGCCTGAGTGTGTGTGTGTGTGTGTGTGTATGTGTGTACTTGTTTCCTTCCTTATCAGGACCCGAATGTCCTGACAAGTCACCCGAATGTCCTGACAAGGTAGGAAAACGAGAAAGTTATTTTGAAAAGTCWGTATTTTTTTKATGTCCTGAATTTGTTCAAATGCTGTTTTAAACTTAAGGGTTATGTTTAGGGATTTAGGGTTAAGGTCAGGGTTAAGTTGATGGTCTTTGACATTAGGGTTAGGGTTAGGGTTAGGGTTAGGGTTAGGG
Organism: Salvelinus sp. IW2-2015; assembly: GCF_002910315.2. Classification (NCBI taxonomy): domain Eukaryota; kingdom Metazoa; phylum Chordata; class Actinopteri; order Salmoniformes; family Salmonidae; genus Salvelinus; species Salvelinus sp. IW2-2015. The sequence goes on from NC_036857.1 coordinate 28,672,250, forward strand.
TTAGGTTTAGGGGTTAGGAAAAATAGGATTTTTAATGGTCAAACATTTTTACTCCCCAAAACATGTCACTAAAAAGAAACCTGTGAGATAGTTAGCTCCATGTGTCTCAGAGACCCCATGGTTGTCTGACTCCTTTGTGACTCAGGCCAGTGCTTTTAGGATGTCTCCCTATGTCTTTCTGTCTGTCCATTCATCCATCAGTACGTCTGCCGGTCTGAGAGCGGCCCCAGCCCTACCCCTCTGCCTGATGGGAAGAGTGTACATTTCCTCTTTTCCTCTGAGTGTGTGAAATGTAATCTGCAATCTAGGGGGCAACTCTGGAGAGGTAGAGGAGAAGCTGAGAGGGGGAAAGAGGAAGAGAGAGAGCAGAGAGAGAGGGTTAGAGAGAGAGAGATTTATTTACTTTTATTTATTCAGGGGAGCTCAATTGAGGCCAGTGACTAATTTGCAATGGTGCCCCGAGGACAAAGATTCCATCAACACAACAACAATATAAAAACTACAAAGACAGCGATAAACACATGACATCAGGTTATTACAACAAGCTATAGTAGTCCATTGAAACAATTGCACACTTCAGTAAACTCATTTAACAACAGAGTTTTAAAATTGCCTTATCGGCACCAGGGTATCCAGGTGTAATTTGTTTTGTAAAGTATTCCATAACTGTGGTGTGTTAAAACTAAAGGCAGATTTACCTAACGTCATGGAGACAAGCGGGACCTCAAGAGTTAACCAACCCCGTGAATGGGTTTGGTATCTCATGTTTTTATATTTCCAACGGGGAAGTGGAAGCTTGTGGAGCCGAGTTTTCTAAACAAGAAGGGAGTCATGTGATCTACTAGGCTTTTGTGAGGTCTAGCCGACCTTCTGATACAGGATGCAGTGACGAGCAGTAAAAACTGTCACATGTAAGGAAGTGAAGGGCGCTATGGTAGACGGCATCCAATGGTTTAATAGTAGTGGCTGCTGCATTCGGTTAAATGGTGTCGCCGCAGTCAAGAACTGGCAGGAAAGTTAACTGCATAATCTGCTTCCTGATGTTCATGGAGAGGCAGTATTTCTAAAAAAAGAAGCCCACTTAGCTTTTMAAATAGCTCATCGGTATGTTTTTTAAATGTTAGATCTTCTATCAATCCAAATGCCCAGATATTTGTATTAGGTGGGAACCTGCTCGAAGAGAGAGCCATCCAATGACAAATGTCGTTTTTGCCCGCATTAAGTACAAGTTTAAAATCAACAAGGCTTTCTGTAATGCAACAAAACCAGATTGCAGCTTTAACAGCTCGGTCAACAGTCGTTGCAATGGCGTACATAACCGTATCGTCTACATATAGTGAATATTACAGGATTTAATACATATAGACCAAAATTATTTATATAAATAGTAAAGAGAACAGGTCCTAATACGGACCCCTGAAGTACACCTTTCCTAATATTGAGGAAACTAGACTTTACACCACCAGAAAGCACACGTTGTGCACTGTCTGTCAGATAGCTCGTAAACCATTTGCAAGACTCCTTGTGCAGGCCTCATTTCAGACGGAATGGGTAGGGAATACTCAACGGTGTTGAATGCCTAGGAAATGACTATAAACGGGGCTGCACAATGTTTAGGCAAATTTAACACGTCATCTAAAACAAGCATAGCGGCTGAAACAGTGCTATTTCCAGATGTAAAACCAGACCAGTGCATATTCACAATCGAGTGAGAAGTTCAAAAAGTTCTTAGCTGGGAGTTGGTCAGGGGTTCTAGGACCTTGGCCAGGCAAGATCACTTGGAGATTGGGCGGTAATTACGTAAGTAAGGAGGATATCCGCCTTTATGTACGGGGAGGACTTGTGCTGCTTTCCAAATCTTAGAGATAACACCAGTAGCAATTGTCAAGTTAAAAATACAGGTTAAAGGTTCAACAATGAGTGGGAATAGAGAGCTGTAGTAAGAAGGGGTCAAGTGGATCAGGCCCCGTGGATTTTTTTTACATCGATCTTTAGCAAGGCACTTAAATGCATCGCAGACATCAAACGGTTGAAATGAAAGTCAAGTATGTGAGTCTGTTAGAGCATCATTGTCTACAATCTGTTCTAACGTGACTAAAGGATTCCCTCTAATGGAATGAGATTATCCTTTCAAACAGGCAGCCAGCCAGCTGAAGCAAAATGGTTCTTACAAATGTCCATTTTGTCTTGTATGGGACCAGAGGCTGTTAAAAGCTGCTGGGGCAACTAGTTTTGTTTCAAAGATTTGACCACTTTCCAGAAATTAGCTGGATTACCACCACTCTCCGATACACAATTCAATAAATATGTTGATTTTGCTTTTTTAACCAGAGATAGACATCTATTTTCTCAAATGTCTGCCAATCACACATAGAATCAGTCAGATACATTTCTTTCCTGTAACTTCTCAGTCAGTTCATACATGAACCAAGCATTAGATTAGCCTTTTATCACATGTTTATCTGCAGTTAAACAGGGAAATAAAGCAATTAAGGGCCTGATCCGAGTCAGTGATAGTTTACACAACCCGCCAGTCGCTCAACACCAGCTCAGACATAAAAAAAACAGCTCATTAAAATGACTATAATTTATTTTTGTAACAATGTGTGAGCAATATTTAGGTCACTTAACATCTCTTATGCAGGCAATGGGACAACGGTCACTGAACTCATTAACAAATATCCCATTGGCTGTAAACTTATGAGGGCATTTGTTCGAATAATACCTAAGAGAGTCGATTTGTCAGGGTGTTATTTAGCTGAGTTAGATTTAGCTCTGTACAAATATCTTCCAGCCTATCAGATGCCTATCTGGCATCAACCAATCCAGATTAAGATCTCCGCTAATAATAACTAGGATTTAGTATAGTTAGACAGCAGGTCAGACAATTTGCTAAAAGCACATAAAGGAAGCAGAGAGGAAGGTGACAAACTCCCATTAACGTTAGTTGGGTATTATTACCAAAACCCACATTCAAGACTAGACATTCAAATTGCTTGGGGACAGATGTGGTAATACACACAGCAACGTTCAAGTTGTTCTTCATGAAGATGGCGACACAACCCACCCATCTCTGCCAGATCAATAAACATTATATCTATTCAGKGACACGTCAGAGTCTGGAACATACTTTTTTTTTTGAACCAAGTCTCAGTAATTATCGAAATGTCCGAGTTTAGTTTTCAGGAGCCAGAATTACAATAGGATTCATTTTCATAATCAATTGGGACATTTACATGAATCCGTCCAAGGCCACAGTTGCGGGATTTGAGATCCGACAGAGGAGTCTCTAAACACAAACATGCTGTGATCATTATTTTCATATCTGGCATTAGCGCTATCTGGCATTAGCGCATAAGCCCACTTTAGGGCCTATCTGTATGCGCGCCAAATAGCCTACATGCCAATTACCAAATGCTTTTGGGAAAGGGCAGAAAAAGTTAACATCGATCCACACAGGCAAAAAGGACAATGTCGGAATTTAAGAGGAAAGCTGTGAAATTGAGAGTTTAAAATAATGACAAGGGGGGGCCAGAAACGTAATGTTTTTAAAGATTTGTTGAAGTGTTTAAAGAGGATGATATGTTGTGTGTGATGATTGTGAGGCGATAAACAAATTCAACAGTCACAAGACAGGGACTTCAAATAGGCCTATGACACGTCAAGGGAACTGTACTGAACAGATGGGTTAAATGGACACTGAAATCTGGACATTGACTGAAGCTCTATGACCAAAATTAAGAATTTCTTGCAGTAAAATGGTACACCAAACGTAGGCTAAATTTAGACTCTGGAACAGGAGTGGAGAAATGTGATTTATTTCTTTCAGCATCTTGAGAGAATGTGAATGCACAGTTAGGGACCGTCTGTAGAGGTGCTGTCTTTATCAGCACCACAAAAGCTGATAGTATTTCAACCTCATAAAATATGCATCCAAGTCGAACTGAAATCTTATCAGAAACATGTTTTCACAGATTTCTATTTCCTTACAATCGATCAAACTGATGTAATTTGGACATTTGCACAGAAAATCGTTCTCGTATTTTTTTTATTGCATTTTCTCCCCGTTCCCTAAATGTCTTTGCTCTGCAGAAGAAGCAGAGATTACAGAGAAAACTTTACCGATGTCAACTGAATTGAAACATTCAATCGATTTAAGACATTCTGGTGAGCAAGGGCTTATTTAGTTGTCTTGGACAACATAATAACAGAAGATAAGCTTCATGTATCTAATTACATAGTTGACTAACGAATAGCCTACCAAAATGTGGGAAATGATAAGCAGAAACATCCAGTTCATTCGGAAAGTATTCAGACCCCTTGACTTTATCCKAATTTTTTTCCACCTTTTTGTAAAATTGATTAAACATATTTTTTCCTCATCAATCTATACACAATACCGCATAATGACAAAGCAAAGACAGGTTTTTAGAAATGTTTGCTACCAAAACGTTTCTGCAGCATTGAAGGTCCCCAAGAACACAGTGGCCTCCATAATTCTTAAATGGAAGAAGTTGGGCACCACCAAGACTCTTCCTACAGCTGACCGCCCGGCCAAACTGAGCAATCAAGGGGAGAAGGGCCTTGGTCAGAGAGGTGACCAAGAACTCAATGGTCACTCTGAAAGAGCTCCAGAGTTCCTCTGTTGAGATGGGTGAACCTTCCAGAAGGACAAACATCTCTGCAGCACTCAACCAATCAGGCCTTTGTGGTAGAGTGGCCAGACGGAAGCCACTCCTCAGTAAAAGGCACATGACAGCCCGCTTGGAGTTTGCCAAAAAGCACCAAAAGGACTCTCAGATCATGAGAAACAAGATTGTCTGGTCTGATGAAACCAAGATTGAACTCTTTGGCCTGAATGCCAAGCGTCACGTCTGGAGGATACCAGGCACCGCTCATCACCTGGTCCATACCATCCCTACGGTGAAGCATGGGGGTGGTAGCATCATGCCGTGGGTATGTTTTTCAGCGGCAGGGACTGGGAGACTAGTCAGGATCGAGGGAAAGATGAACAGAGCAATGTACAGAGAGATCCTTGATAAAAACCTGCTCCAGAGCGCTCAGGACCTCAGACTAGGGTGAAGATTCACCTTCCAACAGGACAACGACCCTAAGCACACAGCCAAGACAATGCAGGAGTGGCTTCAGGACAAGTCTCTGAATGTCCTTGAGTGGCCCAGCCAGAGCCCGGACTTGAACCCGATCGAACATCTCTGGACCTGAAAATAGCTGTGCAGCAACACTCCCCTTTCCAACCTGACATAGCTTGAGAGGATCTGCAGAGAAGAATGGGTGATACTCCCCAAATACTGGTGTGCCAAGCTTGTAGCGTCATACCGAAGACGACTTAAGGCTGTAATCACTGCCAAAGGTGCTTCAACAAAGCACTGAGTAAAGGGTCTGAATACTTATGTAAATGTGATATTTCAGTTACTTTATTTGTATAAATTTGCCAACATTTCTAAAAAACAGTTTTTGCTTTGTCATTATGGGGTATTGTGTGTAGATTGATGAGGGGGGCAAAAATATTTAATAGATTGACGAGGGCGGCATTTTCTGCCCCAAAACAATGACAATTTCTCTCAACCAGTGGCTTATGGGCTTTTTAGGTGAGCGCTGATGCCGCCTCGTGATTAGCAGTGTCCACTTTGCCAAATGGGCGCAAAATATTTTTCTTGTCCATTCCCCGCGTGCCTCTCCAGGGTGCTGTTGGAGAGATGCATCGATGCTAAACCAATGTTCCGTCAGAAAAATTATCAAACATAAATCATGTAGCAGATGAAGGATATGGTAGAAAGAGTATGTGGCCTTTTCTGTAGCCTACAATGTAATGAGACAGACACTTTTAACATCATGCAGGGTTCTCCAACCAAATAGCCTAACCTAAATGGCTGTCAAGTTAACAAACAACATATCCTACAAACAGGACAGGTCAAAGTAAAATGGACAATATGGAATGGACAATCACAACTGTTGTCCAGGAGTTTCACCCCATTATCTTGATCAGTGGTTTCAAGTTATCAGCACATTTTTGACCAGCTGATGATAGCGAAAAATCAAATACTTCTGCATTATCCGCTGTGTAAACACATTGCAAATAGGCTCACGACAACTCCTGATAGAGTTGGGTAGCTGATATTCAGAGCTTATATAGCCAAATTGATTAGTCACAGGAATCAGGACTCAATGGGCATTCATAACATCCCATTGTGGCCGACATGATAGGCTACACACCAGTAAGCATGAGCCGACGTCTTTTGGTCTTTTTTTTTGTCCTGTCCCGACATCTTTTTTTGGTGTTTTAGAAACGGTAGGCTTACCACATAAACGTCATTTCCAGGCAACACTGTAGTAAGCACAGACCGACGCCTATGTTTTTGGTCTTTTGTTTTGGTGCAGTCCAGGRTGGCCTTGATTTCAAGGTCCACTGACAATGATGTTTTGGTCCGGTCCAAATCTTAACCAATCATAGACTTCTATATCTAAAATTAACCTGATTTCTAAGTCTGGAAAACAAAGATGTCCTTACATTTTGTCTTTTCAACTTTTCATTCAGAACCGAAAACAAACCTGATATCTAAGTCTGGGAAAAAAATATTTTTCAACATCCAGAAAATATGCCTTTTCAATGTCATTTTGCTTCCTGGGACAATTCTAATTTTGTGGGGCAGCATTTTRTGGTCTCGCCTAGGGCGGCAGAAGGGCAACAACCGACTCTGGTCCCATGTTTCATGAGCTGAAATAAAAGATTACAGAAATGTTCTATACGCACAAAAAGCTTATTTAAGTTTTGAGGGAGCGTGCAGCTGGCATGCTGACTGCAGGAATGTCCACCAGAGCTGTRACCAGAATATTTCATGTTCAATTCTCTACCATAAGCCGCCTCCAACATCGTTTTAAAGAATTTGGCAGTACGCCCAACTGGCCTCACAACCACAGACCATGTGTAACCATGCCAGCCCAGGACCTCCACATCCGGCTTCTTCACCTGCGTGATAGTCTGAGACCAGCCACCCAGACAGCTTATGAAACTGAGGAGATTTCCTTATATGAACTGTAACTCAGTAAAATCGTTGAAATTGTTGCATGTTGCTTATGTGTGTTCAGTGTAGTTTAGTATAAATCAGGCAAAAATAAATCCTGCACCACCTGTTAAAAAAATAGTTCCGCTGTCTCTGACTGAAGCCTACAGCGCATGCGGTCAGATTTCCACGTCATCACATATAGTCAGGCGGATGGTTAATTAGCAATTGCGGGTGAACAAACAGCTGACCCGCGCACCACTAGCGCGCATGCCCGTGAGAATGTATGTGAGTGTCTGTGAAGCCTAAAGAGCCTGTGGTCCCGTGAGGCTGCAGAGAGCCCTGAAAGTCAGTGCTGTGAACAAGTGTGCACCATTAGAGCCAAAAGCCAAGGCTTTTAGCCTGATCTGTTCTGTTGGCTCAGCACCACTCACCTACCAACTAATCAATAAAGGGGAATAGGACCAAACTTCTCTTCAGGACAGGACTCATACAGCTAACATTCACATTCACTTTCTGCCTCTATGCATTGCGCACACACACACACACACACACACACACACACACACACACACACACAACACAACACACACACACACCACACACACACACACACACACACACACACACACACACACACACAGACACACACACACACACACACACACACACACACACACACACACACACACACACACACACACACACACACACACACACACCACCTTTCTCACTCTCTTTCATTCTTTGTCAATCACACACTCACATATGCATCTCCTGGCCATACAGAAGCAGTATGGTATGGAAGCCTGCTTTTCAGACGTTTCCAAAGAGATTTGTCCTTATTTGCAGTCCAAGGAAAACCATTTGCTGTATGCCCAGTATAATGGTGTCAGAGCAGCTGTTTCAGAATGGGCTACAGTTGCATAATAACTGGTTTGGAAAACGTCCCATTGATTCACATTATCAACGTTGCACCTTGGCATAACCTTTAAAGAGTCGCTCATTTGAATTCAGATTCGGGAACTTGACAAAACGAGCACAGTTGGCTACAATGCATGGATGATCAGAAGGTAGATATTGTCCAGTCTTCTGTCAGAAGTAGAACTCACATGTGATGTCCATTTAGCATTGGCTAGACTCTCATTCCAGCAGACACACAGACCCATTAGAAAGGAGGAGCACAGAGACAGACAGACAGTCAGCTCCGTGACTCAGACAGACGGTTTGTCTCATCAGAAAGCAGACGGTTTGTCTCATCAGAAAGCAGACGGTTTTGTCTCATCAGAAAGCAGACGTTTGTCTATCAGAAAGCAGACGGTTTGTCTCATCAGAAGCAGACGGTTTGTCTCATCAGAAAGCAGACGGTTTGTCTCATCAGAAAGCAGACGGTTTGTCTCATCAGAAAGCAGACGGTTTGTCTCATCAGCTGGACTCAGACAGTAGGAACAATGTGTGGGCGTCTTGTTGTAAACCCAGCAACATTAACTGATCACCCCAGTCTGTCTGATCTGTGTGCGTGTGTGTGTGTGTGTGTGTGTGTGTGTGTGTGTGTGTGTGTGTGTGGTGTGTGTGTGTGTGTGTGTGTGTGTGTGTGTGTGTGTTGTGTGTGTGTGTGTGTGTGTGTGTGTGTGTGTGTGTGTGTGTGTGTGTGTGTGTGTGTGTGTGCTGATGTAAGCTTTCATGTGTAAACAATGGTGAACCTGCATTAACTAAACGACCCGGCTTTCGGTGTAATTTGTTCCTAGAAAACACCATTAGAGATGATGAAGAGACGGCCTGCAGTGTGTGTGTGTGTGTGTGTGTGTGTGTGTGTGTGTGTGTGTGTGTGTGTGTGGTGTGTGTGTGTGTGTGTGTGTGTGTGTGTGTGTGTGTGTGTGTGTGTGTGTGTGTGTGTGTGTGTGTGTGTGGTGTGTGTGTGTGTGTGTGTGAGATAGACCTCTAACACACACACTTGAGTTTGTGTGTGTGACTCTGTGTGTCTGAGTGTGGTATGTCTGAGTGGGTTTATCTAAGTGTGTGGCCTGCAGTGAGGGAGATGGATGCAGTGAGGGAGATGGATGCAGTGAGAGGAATCGCAGCAGGGGACATGTTTCTCCATCTCCAAAGTGTATATAGAAACACAACGCTATCAGCTTCCCTCACTACCCAGAGCTCCCTTGTATTGTAGTGTYTGTGTGTGTGTGTGTAAGTGCTTTTTCACGTATGTCTCCCCATCGATATTGTTGTTCACACACACAGAGAGAAGAGAGAACCTATTATGGAATGGCTCTATAGCTATATCTCCTACATACAAGATTGAGAGACACAATGCAGAAACCAATAGAGAGCCGGATCTCAATCTATGACGCCAGTGAGGGTCAATGGGAAGGCTGACCTGTGTGTGTTTGTGTACGGGTGTGAGATTACTGGTGTCGTCAGTTCCATGTTGGAAATGCTCCAGCCATTTCTATTTGTATTTATTCATTAGCTACTCTTCCTGGGGTCCAAACAAAGCAAAGCACCAACATTACGTATAAATCAACAGATAAAACAGTGAACTATGTTTGTACTAAATGAGCTAAAGATGAAACAGTACATCATATAACATCCCTACACCACCACATCTCCATAACACAACATGTTCAATACCACCACACAACAATTACAATGTGTGCGTATGCATGTCTGTACCTTTGTGTGCATCTCTTCACAGTCCCTGTTGTTCCATAAGGTGTATTTAAAGAAATCTGATTCTACTGCTTGCATCAGTTACCTGATGTGGAATAGAGTTCCATGGAGTACTGTGCGCCTTCCATAGTGTCACGTTGTTCGTAACAATGGTAGTCGGACCAAGGCGCAGCGTGCGTAGAGTTCCACATACTTTTAATGAATAAGGTGAAACTTAAGCCAATACATAACAAATAAAGAATAAACGAACCGTGACGACAATGCAGTGCTAACAGGCAACTAAACATAAACAATATCCCATAACCCACAGATGGAAAAAATGCTACGTATGATCCCCAATTAGAGACGACGATAACCAGCTGCCTCTAATTGGGAATCATACAAATCACCAACATAGAAATCAAACATAGAACCCCACATAGAAAATATAAACTAGAACAACCCCCCAGTCACGCCCTGACCTACTCTACCATAGAAAATAAAAGCTTTCTATGGTCAGGACGTGAAACATAGTCTGTTCTGGACTTGGGGACTGTGAGGAGACCTCTAGTGGCATGTCGTGTGGGGTATGCGTGAGTGTCCGACCTGTGTGCCAGTATTTTAAACAGACAGCTCGGTACATTCAGCTTGTCAACACCTCTTATAAAAACAGTAATGATGAAGTTAATCTCTCTTCCACTTTGAGCCATGAGAGATTGACATGCATGTCATTAATGTTAGCTCTCCGTGTACTTTTAAGGGCCAGCCGTGCTGACCTGTTCTGAGACAACTGCAGTTTTCCCTAGTCCCTCTTTGTGGCACCTGACCACACTACTGAACAGTAGTCTATGTGCGACAAAACTAGGGCCTGTAGGACCTGCCTTGTTGATAGTGCTGTTAATAAGGTAGAGTAACGCTTTATTATGGACAGACTTCTCCCCATCTTAGCTTCTGTTMTATCAATATGTTTTGACCATGACAATTAACTTGCTCAATTTCCACATTATTCATTACGAGACGTAGCGAATGATTTGTCCCAATACAATGCTTTTAGTTTTGGAAATATTTAGGACTAGTTAATTCCTTGCTATTCATTCCGAAACTAACTGCAGCTCTTTGTTAAATGTTGCAGTAATTTCAGTCACTGTAGTAGCTGACATGTATAGTGTTGACTCATCCACATACTGTACATAGACACACTGGCCTTACTCAAAGCCAGTGGCATGTTGTTAGTAAAGATTGAAAAAGCAAGGGGCCTAAACATCTACCCTGGGGAATTCCTGAAATCTACCTGGATTACTGTATGTTGGAGAGGCTTCCATTAAAGAACACCCTCTGTGTTCTGTTAGACAAGTAACTCTTTATCCACATGATAGCAGTGGGTGTAAAGCCATAGCACATATGTTTTTCCAGCAGCAGACTATGATCAATTATGTCAAAAGCTGCACTGAGGTCTAACAAGACAGCCCCCACAATAATTGTATCATTAATTTCTCTCAGCCAATCATCAGTCATTTGTGTAAGTGCTGTGCRTGTTGAGTATCCTTTCCTATAAGCGTGCTGAAAGTCTGTTGTCAATTTGTTTACTGTGAAATAGCATTGTATCTGGTCAAACACCATTTTCCCCAGAAGTTTACTACGGGTTGGTAACAGGCTGATTGGTCGGCTATTTGAGCCAGTAAGGGTGTTTTACTATTATTGGGTGGTGGAATGACTTTAACTTCACTCCAGGCCTGAGGGCACACACTTTCTAGTAGGCTTAAATTGAAGACGTGGCAAATAGGAGTGGCAATATTGTCTGCTATTGTCCTCAGTAATTTTCCATTCAGACTGTCAGACRCCGGTGGCTTGTCGTTGTTGATAGATAACAATAATGTTTTCACTTCTTCCACACTGACTTTACGGAATTCAAAAGTACAATTCTTGTCTTTCATAATTTGGTCAGATATACTTGGATGTGTAGTGTCAGTGTTTGTTGCTGGCATGTCATCCCTAAGTTTGCTTATCTTGCCAATGAAAAGGTCATTAAAGTAGTTGGCAATATCAGTGGGTTTTGTGATGAATGAGCCATCTGATTCAATGAATGATGGAGCGGAGTTGGCTTTTTTCCCCAGATTGTAATGAAAGGTGCTCCAAAGCTTTTTACTCTCATTCTTTATATAATTTATCTTTGTTTCATAGTATAGTTTATTTTTATTTAGTTTAGTTTAGTCACATGATATTTTTATTTGCAGTACATTTGCCAATCAGTTGGGCTGCCAGACTTATTTGCTKTTCCTTTTGCCTCATCCCTCTAAACCATACCATTTTTCAATTCCTCATCAATCCATGGAAATTTCCTCATTTTTACAGTCATTTTCTTAATGGGTGCATGCTTATTAGTAACTGGAATAAGCAATTTCATAAATGTGTCAAGTGCAGCGTCTGGTTGCTCCTCATTACACACCACAGACCAGCAAATATTCTTTACATCATCAACAMATGAATCACTACAAAACTTATTGTATGACCTCTTATACACCATATTAGGCCCAGCATTTGGAAATTTGTTTTTCCTAGATATGGCTATTATATTGTGATCACTACATGCTATGGATTTGGATACTGCTTTAAAGAAAATGTCTGCAGCATTAGTAAAGATGTGATCAATACTGTACGTGTCAATACTGTACATTCCTGTGCTGTTTGTAAATACCCTGGTAGGTTGACTGACAACCTGAAACAGGTTCCAGGCACTGGTTACAGTTTGAAGTTGTTTCTTGAGTGGGCAGCTTGATGACGTCTCTTCCTACTGAATGCCGTAAGGACTGGTTCAGTTGTAGCTTTCCCACTGCACACTACTTAATTAGCATGCCCTGCTGGGGTACTATGTCGTCTGGAGATGGTTAGGGTTTGAGGGTGGTGTTACTGGCTGTGTCCATGCTTTTGTCTCATGACCCTTGACAATACAGTAGCTGAACTGGAGGAGGGGCGGCTGGCTGCAGACATAGGGAGATTCTCAATTGGGTTAAAGTCTGTCCTCTCCTCGACTCCTCTGTCCTCCTCTCCTCCGTGACCTGGAAACCGTTGCGTGGTCGAGTTGTGGAAGAAAGTGTCAATTTGTTAGTAGGTGAACTGAGGTTTGCTGCTTCAGCAGAGGATGCAGAAGTATCCTCGCAGTGGGGTGGCTAGCACAGAAGTGTTTTCAACCCCCCCTTTTAATCAGCTGTTTAGTTAGAGGAGAAAAGTAGTGGACACATATCAAAAACGATACGCTGCTTATCATTTTATCTAGCTACGTTTCTTCTTATCACTTTACAGATTTATGTTGGGATTCCACCTGTCTAGACGTCATTTGTCTGATGACGCGCGAGTGGAGGAGAGTCAAAATGTGGTTTCCACGTTTCCTTTCCGCCTAAGGAGGCGAGCTAAACCAGTTGAGAACCCTTGCCTGTGTGTGTGTATGTGTGTGCTCTTATACACATCTAGATGTGTATAAGAGACAGGTGTGTGTGTGTGTGTGTGTGTGTGTGTGTGTGTGTGTGTGTGTGTGTGTGTGTGTGTGTGTGTGTGTGTGTGTGTGTGTGTGTGTGTGTGTGTGTGTGTGTGTGTGTGTGTGTGTGTTTACGTGTGTGTAAAGAGAGCGTGTGTGTTTGTTGTACCATCATACATACTCCCTTTCTCCATGAGCTACCATTCTTCTTAGACTAGCTGTAGTTATTGCATTGACATGCGCTTTGGGCTTTTTCATTTAGAAACAATGCTTCTGATGCCACATTCTTTCATATGTCTGATATTTCACGTAACACGGTATCGTTCACTCCGGTTTCTCTCTCCTTTTGTGACCTCTCTCTATCTTCTCCTGACCTAACCAGTGTTTGTTCCCAGTATCCTTCCCCTCCCTCCGGACTAAAACTCGCCCTTCTTTGTAGCCCCTCTGTTTCTCTCTTCCTCTTTTCCCTTCTTTCTTCCCTCCATTCATCCCCTCACTCTTTCATGTGTGTGTGTGTGTAATGAAAAAGCTCACACACTTGCCATCTATAACGCATCTATTCTAGGGCCCCGATATATGTTGAACAGAGACAGAGGACCAAATCTGTTCTCCTCAGTCAAACTGTGAGGAAGACCAGAAACAATGTTAGATCGAAGAGAATAGACAGTCAGTAGATAGATGGCCACACAGCAGGGGAGCATTGAATGTGCTGAAGTTTCTCTTGTTTTTAATGGATTATGGTAACTATCAGCAAGGCAATAGCCCTGTCGGGAGGAGGAGGAAGATAATTGCAAAATGGACATCATTTTTCTATGGTTATCTAACAGAAGAAATTAACAAGGAGAATATGATTTATAAACAATGTTCTTCTTTTATTTTGATCTCAAAAGATGCTTTTTACGACGGAGAAAAGAGAAGTGAAGGGAAGATGTCACATGGCTCATTGTACTGAAACTGGCATACTGGGTTCTTTGTGTTTGGACCGAGATATTTAATTGAGCCTGAACGAAGAGTGAAAAATTATAATAATTTCACACACACTGAGAATTGTGGATTTACAGAGGCAACTAGCTTTGATGTAGAAACACTTACAAATTGAGCCACACTGAAAAAGCTTTACAGAAAACTAATGTATGCAAACCAGACTATGATAGTGAGATAATCTCTCTCTCTCTCTGTCATGAAGAATCAGGCAAAAGAGGTCAAACCACATTCACATCCACCTTCACATAACAACCAGTTCACACATTTCCAGGGCCATTTTCATTCCCCATCTGTAGTCAGCGTGACAGTAGAGGGTCAGGGGTTAGAGGTCAGGGGTCAGGAAGATGGATGGGAAGAGAGGATCATTTAGGTCCTCACCATAGATAAAAGACCACAACCACACATCAACTCATCTTACCGGAAAGGAAGACTGGGGGATGAAGGGACGGGGGAAGGAGATAAGAGATGTGAAAACGATGCTATAACCAAAAGATGACAGCCACACATCTTACAGGAAAGACTATCCCAGGCTGAGGCCTAAGGAATGGAGAAGGATAGGAAAAGGGGAAGGGGATAAGATAAAAAGCAAAGCTATAACCAGACAGAGATCTTCCGGTCCACAGGATTAAAGAGAACGTCCTGCCCCTGTCCATTCTAGAACCCCCCACTCGCTTCCCATGTCCCACATCACTGAAGAACAGAAAATCCTGTCTAGGATGGACAAGGGTGTTTTTTTTTTTAGAATTGTTGAAGTACTGTTGAGGAAGGGGGAGAGAGGGGCCGGTTACTGTTGAGGGAGGG
>NC_036857.1:28695320-28834107 GCF_002910315.2 Salvelinus sp. IW2-2015
GGGGAGGAGGAGATGTTACTGTTGAGGGAGGGTGAGAGAGGGATGGTTACTGTTGAGGGAGGGGGAGAGAGGGGACGCTTACTGTTGAGGGAGAGAGGGGACGCTTACTGTTGAGGGAGAGAGGGGACGGTTACTTGTTGACACACCTATCTCCTTTCCATCCTCCTTACTGGACTAAACAGGAGCGTTCTCCTCCGAATAACTTAGTTATTCTATGGTATCCAGCTCTATGGTCATCCAGCCAGCTTCTCTTATTCAGCGTCATCCAGCTCTATGTTGTCTATCCAGCTTGCATCAGCTTGGTCTATCCAGCTCCTATGGTCATTTCTCCAGCTCTATGGTCATCCAGCTCTATGGTCATCCAGCTCTATGGTCCCAGCTCTATGGTTATCCAGGTCTATGGTCTGCCAGCTCTATGGTCATGCCAGCTCTATGGTCATCCAGCTTAATGGTCATCCAAGCTCTATGGTACAGTCTATGGTCATCCAGCTTATCGGTTATCCAGGTCCTATGGTCATCCAGCTTTCTATGGTTATCCAGCTCATATGGTTAGTCTATGTATTTAGCTAGCTGGATTTATCCCTCCAAACTTGACTCCCGTCTCTGTCTTCTATTGATGTTGTTGTGGTTAGCGGTGGTTCAACAATCTGTCCATGCAGGTGTGTGTCTGCTGCTGCCCTTTGCGTTAGTTAAACTCCCATCCATCAATAAGGAGACCTGAGAAATCCCAGTGGTTGACTTAGAGAGTTTATCATTCATTCACGAGCCTTGACTTCTCTTGACCGGTTATGTAACCTTTGCCCCCGCCATCTTTGTCTTTCTCTCTCCCTCCAACTGCTCTGATGCCACTGCTCTCCAGCTGATCCTGTGCTGCTACCAACCGTGTCAAAATCAATCAAATTAGATGTTTCACATGCGCCGGATAGAACAGGTGTAGACTTACAGTGAAATGCTTACTTACAAGCCCTAACCAACAATGCAGTTAAGTAAAAAATAGATAGATAGGTAAAAAATAAAAATGTATTTAAGAGCAGCAGTAAAATAACAGTAGAGAGGCTATATACATGGGGTACCGGTACAGAGTCAATGTGCGGGGGTATAGGTTAGTCGAGGTAATTGAGGCATATTGTCATTAGGTAGAGTTAAAGTGACTATGCATAGATAATAAACAGAGAGTAGCAGCAGTGTAAAAGAGGGGGGGGGGGGGGGGGGGCAATGCAAATAGTCTGGGTAGCCATTTGATTAGCTGTTCAGGAGTCTTATGGCTTGGGGGTAGAAGCTGTTCAGAAGCCTCTTGGACCTAGACTTGTGTGTGGTTGTTTGAGTATGAGGTTGGATATTGTGATAGCAAATCATTCAGTTTCCGTAAAAAAAATTGACAATAAAGTATCTATTTGATTCTTCCTCCTACTGTCCTTCTTTAAATGTCTCTCTCTCTTTCCCTCCTTTCGGTCTCTCTCCAGACTCATACTCAGCGGCGGGCAGCGAGGGTAGCATCTCCACCTCCGTGGCGTCCCTGCCCCCGACCCTGACGGCGTCCATTAGCTCCGCCCCCAACTCCCCGGGCTCGCGGCGTTCCGTCAGCACCCTGAAGAGGTGGCTGACCAATCCCGTCCGCAAGCTGAGCGCCGGGGCCGTCAACATCTCCACCAGCGTCAAGGGGGAGCGGCAGGACAGGAAGTTGGATGGGGGAAGCAAGCCCCCTCCTCCTATTCCACCCCCACGCCACAGTCATGACCTGGGCCTGGGCCTGGGCCTGGGCCTGGGCCTGGGAGGGCTGGGGCTGGCCAGCCCCCTGGGATCAGAGGACCACCTCACCACTGTACTACCCATCACACACAAAGAGATGGTGAGTGGAGAGGCATTGCTAAGCACCAGTATTCAGGATACAATGTACACTAGGGTACATAGACCTACATACATACCGGTGGAGGCTGCTGAGGGGAGGGCGGCTCATAATAATGTCTGGAACGGAGGAAATGGAATGGCATCAAGCCATGTGTTCGATGTATTTGACACCATTCCACCAATTCCGCTCCAGCCGTTACTACGAGCCTGTCCTCCCCAATTAAGGTGCCACCAACCTCCTGTGACATACAGGTATGTACATATGTCACAGTGAGGAGTAGCTGCTGTACACTGGGACAATGGCAAGTGACAGATTTGAAATGTGCCTCCTCTAGAGTAAACTCATCCGTATACTCTGTATAATTGCCYCAGGGTTCTATATACAATAGCTAAATATACATATATCATATCACAAGATAGCATAGGCTTATGAACAGGCTCAAGAGCAAATAGACGAATGATTGTTTAGTACAGCTGCCTGTCAAACACAGATCTACAACTCTTCCCGTGTAAATATATAGCGATGCCAGCTTCCCCATAGATAAACAGTATGTTTTATCTCTACTTAGCTTCCCTGACCACAGCCTATTGACAGTACAATGCCTCGCCTGTGAATACTATGAATGACTGCGGCGTTGTAAACACACGGTGGACAGTGGGATAGCCATGGCAGGGGTGATGCTGCTCGTTACGCAACAACAGCACCCTGCCCTTTCACCTCTGGGGACGTCTCTGACCCAGTCACAGCGTAACACTGACTCACGTCGATGTGTTGAGTGATTTTGCTGTGTTATGTTGAGTAACGATGTTCCTTCTGTCTAGCTGGGTGTGTATGTGTGTGCTCATGCAGTGTGTGTGTGTGTGTGTGTGTGTGTTGTAGGAGTGCAGGTATAATTTGGCCAGTCCTGAGGATCTCTCCCCGGCAACCCTAAACTCTCCCAGCTACCTGTCTGACTCACTACAAGGCTGTACTTCACTGGCCTACACACATGTGAGTCAACACGCGTGCGTGCGCGCACACACACACACACACACACACACACACACACACACGCACACACACACTGAGTTCACACCTACAGCCCCGTGTAGCAAAAGTGGTTTGGGGAATCATGTTTGCTTGTTGACAATCTTTGCCTGAGACCTGACAACTTGTCTTAGCCCACCCGAGCAGATGCCTAGGTCTAGGAGTGTTACGGGTGCACGGTAATTAAAGTTCCACATCTTTTAATAAAGCCAAACAAAACAATAAACAAACAACGAAACGTGACATCAGTGGTGCTACATGCACATACACAAAACAATATCCCACAAATGCAGATGGGGAAAAAGCCTACCTAAATATGATCCCCAATTATAGGCAACGATTACCAGCTGCCTCTAATTGGGAACCAAACAAACCACCAACCTAGAAATCTAAAAACTAGATAACCCCCCAGTCACGCTCTGACCTAAACACCATAGAGAACCGAGGGCTCTCTATGGTCAGGGCGTGACAAGGAGGCTAAACAAGGTAGATACGGTCATGCATCAACAAGGTCAGAGAGCACATACTCAGTCAACTTATCCAACCTAAGAAAACACAATAAATCGTACTGAACTAATGAAGAAATGAATTGGTCATCCATTGATGGTATTGGCTGTTGCTGCTCAATGTGTAGGGTTAGGGGAGATAGTCATGATTTTCTCTGAGGAAAAACCAGACAGGGAGGTGATAGCCCCCGAGACAGACCTGGATATGAAAAGAAGCCCCCCCTCACCCCCTCCCCCTCCCCCCCCCCCACCCCTAGGGCCTCTCAGAGTTAGTCAGGAGGAGGCCGTCCAGTGGCTGCGTCCCAAACGGGCCCATAGGTTTCTGGCCAAAAGTAGTGCACTAATATGTAGGGAATAGGGTGCCATTTGGGACGCACCCCCTTGTTAGGGTTCTGTGTGATGGACGCTTCACATTCAGCTGCAAAGAACATGCCTCCAGATAAAGAGGAAACGGCACGGAGGAGAAAGATGCCGTGTTCCTGGGAACGACAGAGTCTAGACGATGGCGGTGCTCTTTCATTTACACATCAAACACTGAGAATGATGTGTGAACGGCAACAGCAAATGGGATAGATGGTATTTGTAACAGAGAAGGTTGTAAGGGGGCCTAGATAAAGATCATGGATACTGTGTCAGGTAGACAGACGTAAGAGAGACATGACTAACTGGAATCTTACCGGTTTTGACAAAGCTTTTATAACTCAGTGAACAAGGGAGCTACAGTGGCAAGAAAAAGTATGTGAACCCTTTGGAATTACCTGGATTTCTGCATAAATTGTTCATAAAATGTTATCTGACCTTCATCTAAGTCACAACAATAGACAAACACAGCGTGCATAAACTAATAACAAACACATGATTGTATTTGTCTTGTCTATATTTAATACATCATTTAAACATMCACAGTGTAGGTTGGAAAAAATATCTGAAGCCCTAGGCTAATGACTTCTCCAAAAGCTAATTGGAGTCAGGTGTCAACTAACCTGAAGTCCAATCAATGAGATGAGATTSGAGATGTTYGTTAGAGTTGCCCTGCCCTATATAAAACACTCACAAAATGTGAGTTTGCTATTCACAAGAACCATTGCCTGATGTGAACTATGCCTCGAACAAAAGAGATCTCAAAAGACCTAAGATTAAGAATTGTTGCATAAAGCTGGAAAGGGTTACAAAAGCATCTCTAAAAGTCAGTCCACGGTAAGACAAATTGTCTATAAATGGAGAAAGTTCAGCACTGTTGCTACTCTCCCTAAGAGTGGCCGTCCTGCAAAGATGACTGAAGGAGCAGAATGCTCAATGAGGTTAAGAAGAATCCTAGTGTCAGCTAAAGACTTACAGAAATCTCTGGAAGATGCTAACATCTCTGTTGACGAGTCTACGATACGTTAAACACTAAACAAGAATGGTGATCATGGGAGGACGCCACGGAAGAAGCCAATGCTGTCCAAAAAAAACATTGCTGCACGTCTGAAGTTTGCAGAAGAGCACCTGGATGTTCCACAGCGCTTCTGGCAAAATATTCTGTGGACAGATTAAACTAAAGTTGAGTTGCTTGGAAGGAACACACAATAATATGTGTGGAGAAAAAAAGACAGCACAGCAACATCAAAACCTCATCCCAACTGTAAAGTATGGTGAAGGGAGCAACTGTCACGCCCTGACCATGGAGAGCCATTGTTTCTCTATGGTATAGTAGGTCAGGGCGTGACTGGAGTGTTCTAGTTTTCTATTTCTATGTGGGGTTCTAGGTTTATTTTCTATGTTGGTGATTTGTATGATTCCCAATTAGAGGCAGCTGGTAATCGTTGTCTCTAATTGGGGATCATATTTAAGTAGTGTTTGTTCCCACCTGTGCTTTGTGGGATATTGAATTTTGGTATTTTGAGTTAGTGTATGTAGCACCTCTGTAGTCACGGTTCGTTGTTTGTTTCTTGTTTTGTTGTTTTTGCTAAGTTTCACTATTAATAAATTATGTGGAACTCAACATCCGCTGCGCCTTGGTCCGTCTCTACAAACAACCGTGACAGCATCATGGTTTGGGCCTGCTTTGCTGCCTCAGGGCCTGGACAGCTTGCTATCATCGATGGAAAAATGAATTCCCAAGTTTATCAATACTTTTTGCAGGAGAATGTAAGGCTCCTGAGTGGCGCAGCAGCCTAAGGCACTGCATCTCAGTGCTAGAGGCATCACTGCAGTCCCTGGTTTGAATCCAGGCTGTATCACATCCGGCCGTGATTGGATGTCCCATAGGGTGGCGCATAATTGGCCCAGCTTTGTCTGGGTTTGGCCGGGGTAGGCCGTCATGCAACAGGACGATGACCCAAAACACAGAAGTAAATCAACAACAGAATGGCTTCTACAGAAGAAAATATGCCCAGTTCTGACCTCAACCCAATTGAGATGCTGTGGAATGACCTCAAGAGAGCGGTTCACACCAGACATCACAAGAATATTGCTGACCGTTGTGCAGGTCTGATCTACAACTACAGAAAACGTTTGGTTGAGGTTGTTGCTTCTAAAGGAGGGTCAACCTGTTATTAAATCCAAGGGTTCACATACATTTTCCAACCTGCACTGTGAATGTTTACACAGTATGTTCAATAAAGACATGAAAACATAATTGTTTGTGTGTTATTAGTGTAAGCAGACTGCGTTTGCCTACTGTTGTGACTAAGATGAAGATCAGATCAAATGTTATGACCAATTTAAGCAGAAATTCAGGTTATTCCAAAGGGTTCACATACTTTTTCTTGCCACTGTATATCTGAACTTGTCCAATAAGAACACAGATTTTCGTATTCCGTTGCAAAACGTTTTGTGACAGTGTGCCCTACTAAACATAACGCAGGTGCACCAGACCACCCCATCAGTCTGCTAAGTGTGTTATTCCCCTCCAGTTCTGGCTGTGGGAATAAGAACTCAGTCATAACAGTCAGTGGCTCTGGTGTCAGGATTACACACAGACAGAGACAGGGAAGAGAAGGGAATGAGATCACTGGTTCCGTCTGTCCTGTTAGGGACAAGGTGGAGAGGATGGCAAAGGGAGAAAGAGAGACATGAGAGTGAGCGAAAGAGAGGGGAGAGAGCGAGACAGAAGGGACAGGGAGAGAAGGAACAGGAGAGAGTGTGAGAGAGAATAAGACAAATAGAGAGAAAGAAAGAGGGGGATTAAAGTATGTAGGTCAGTCATCTCAGGGTCACGGCTTCTGTCATTCTGCGCTCTCTCTCTCTGTTTTTGTCTTCTGACCACCCACAGGAGATAAAAGATTAGACTTTCATTCTGCCAATTTCTTATTCTCATTCACTCTTAAACACATTCTAGTAACTTCCCTTTCTCTTTAGCTCACATACAGTACATTCTGCTTAGTGCTTACCCTATTTCCCGCTCTCCCTCTTCATTCAGGATACTGCTAATCTGACCTAACATTCCCACAGAGGCCCAGTTTGATCAATTGTTTATTATTTGTTGGTCAACGGAAAATTTCTTGACTGACTTCAGTCAAACAGTCAAACAATGTAGGACTGTTACCCAAGGAACTGTAGTAAAATGACTAAAATGTACCAAGTTATAGCTCCGCTTGCTCTAATCATCAAATGGTCTTTCCTTCCTCTCTTTGGGAGAGATCAACTTTTGTCTGGACTGTACTGTCTGGATGCACTTTGAGAGACTTAGAGTTTCTCCTTCAAGTAAGAAAGGAAGAAATAAAAAGAGTTTGGATAGTTCTTAGAATAGAATTTTAGCACCGTGCACGCCCACAGGCACACACGCCGGCACGCACGCACCGCACGCTAACGCACACACACTACCTCCACCTCACTAAGGCATTGTTTTCCTGTAGGAACAACATCCGCAGTCATATCAGCTTCCGTTAAACGTTTGAAAGCAAAAATAGAAGAGTAAAAATAGAGGATGCGAGAAAGAGAGAGTGTTCTTCCTGTGGGCTTCCAACAGAGCAGAGGACATCTGGTAAGGATCAGGATCGGGCAGTCAGGGAGAGACCTGTCAGCCAGGGTAGAGCTAGGGCTAGAGGATTCCTAACAGAGCAGGAAAGCTAGAACACACACACGGGCGGCCAGACCGACACACAAACCCACTGTGTACACTACATCTTTAGTAAAAGGTTACATTTCCAGAAGTTGATGGGAAATAAAAGGCCACAGGTGAATATATACTGTAGCTATGCCGAGGAGTCTGGCCGGGAGTAAACATTTGAACAAATAGCGGCTGAACAGGTTGAACCAGGCCGGAGGGCAGGGGCGGTGGTGAACTAGAGAAAGTAGCTTCCATCCATCAGGGAGACCGGCAGAGGAGTCACAGTGGTTAGTTTTTGTATTTGTATTCGTATTTATTAAGGATCCCCATTACTCTTCCCAGTGTCCAGCAACATTAAGGCAGTTATATACAATTTAAAATATTACATGACATTACATTTCATAACACTTTTCACAACACATTAACTGTGTGCCCTCAGGCCACTACTCTACTACCACAAACTACATGACCAAAAGTATGTGGACACCTGCTCATCGAACGTCTCATTCCAAAATCATGGCCATTAAAACATTTAGGTGGTCCCCCCTTTGCTGCTATAACAGCTTCCACTAGAAGGCTTTCCACTAGATGTTGGAACATTGCTGTGGGGACTGGCTCGCTGTCAGCATTCTAATTCATCCCAAAGGTGTTCGATGGGGTTGACGTCAGGGCTCTGTGCAGGCGAGTCAAGTTCTTCAAAACTGATCTCAACAAACCATTTCTGTATGGACCTGGCTTTGTGCACCGGGGCATTGTCATGCTGAAACAGGAAAGGGCCTTCCCCAAACTGTTGCCACAAAGTTGGAAGCACAGAATCGTCTAGAATTTCATTGTTTGCTGTAGCGTTAAGATTTCCCTTCACTGGAACTAAGGGGCCTAGACCAAACCATGAAAAACAGCCCCAAACCATTATTCCGCCTCCACCAAACTTTACAGTTGGCACTATGCATTCAGGCAGGTAGCGTTCTCCTGGCATCCTCCAAACACAGATTTGTCCGTCGGACTGCCAGATGATGAAGCGTGATTCATCATTCCAGAGAACATGTTTCCACTGCTCCAGAGTCCAATGCTTTACACCACTCCAGCTGACACTTGGCATGGTGCATGGGGATCTTAGGCTTGTGTTCGGCTCCCGACAAACAGTTCTTGTGCTGGCATTGCTTCCAGAGACAGTTTCGGCGGTAGTGAGTATTGCAACCGAGGACAGACGATTTTTAAGCGCTACGGCTACGCTCAGGCCTTTATGGCAGAGGGGCCTGACAGAAGCCACTCCTCAGTAAAAGGCACATGACAGCCCGCTTGGAGTTTGCCAAACGGTACRGAAAGACTCTCAGACCATGAGAAACAAGATTCTCTGGTCTGATGAAACCAAGATTGAACTCTTTGCCCTGAATGCCAAGCATCAAGTCTTGAGGAAACCTGGCACCATCCTTACGGTGAAGCATGCTGGTGGCAGCATTATGCTGTGGGGATGTTTTTCAGCGGCAGGGACTGGGAGAGTAGTCAGGATCGAGGCAAAGATGAACGGAGCAAAGTACAGAGAGATCCTTGATGAAAACCTGTTCCAGAGCATTCAGGATCTCAAACTGTGCCAAAGGTTCATCTTCCAACAGGACAACGACCCTAAGCACACAGCCAAGACAATGCAGGAGTGGCTTCGGGACAAGTCTCTGAATGTCCTTGAGTGGCCCAGCCAGAGCCCGATCTAACATCTCTGGAGAGACCTGAAAATAGCTGTGCAGCAACGCTCCCC
Organism: Salvelinus sp. IW2-2015; assembly: GCF_002910315.2. Lineage (NCBI taxonomy): Eukaryota > Metazoa > Chordata > Actinopteri > Salmoniformes > Salmonidae > Salvelinus > Salvelinus sp. IW2-2015. The sequence continues at coordinate 28,704,488 of NC_036857.1, forward strand.
ATCCAACCTGACAGAGCTTGAGAGGATCTGCAGAGAAGAATGAGAGAAACTCCCCAAATACAGGTGTGCCAAGCGTGTAGCGTCATATCTGAGAAGACTCGATGCTGTAATCGCTGCCAAAGGTGTTTCAACAAAGTACTGAGTAAAGGGTCTGAATACTTATAGAAATGTGATYTTTTTTTATTATAAATTAGCAAAAATGTCTAAAAACCTGTTTTTGCTTTGTCATTATGGGGCTCGGTGTGTAGAGTGATAAAGGAAAAAATAACAATTTAATCCATTTTAGAATACGGCTGTAACGTAACAAAATGTGGAAAAAGTCAAGGGGTCTCAATACTTTCCGAAGGCACTGTATAATGTATCTACAATACAACATCCATGTGTACATGTGTGTAGAGTGCGTTTAGGATGCAGGTGTTTGATTAGTTGTGTACTGTGGGTCTAAGTCAAGGGAAGATGTGCACGGCCGGAACATGGAGGCCTAGAAGTGAGGACAGACGGAGGGTTTACTCAGTCACGAGTGAATGAATAAGACAGAATGAAAGCTGATGAAGCTGAACGACGTTGCTCAACGAAGAAGGGAGACTTTCACGAGAAAAGGAGTGGTTCGCTGACCATTTAAACAGGGGAGTCCGTGTGTGTAAGTCTTCAGAAGGTTGACAAACACACATTCAGTTCTATTGTAAGCGGAAGACCGTGGCCAATGAACAAGAGATGCTTATTTCTCACACAAGCATGACCGTGTATTTTACTGCTCACACAAGCATTTCTGTAGTGTAGAGACAATGCTTCAATGTTCAGGGATCTCCGTGGGAATGTATCTATGTTCCAGGAAAGTAGCCTGTGAAAAGGCACTCATGCGTACCTCATCAACTCAATTGATTAGATCGCTGCGACATGTTTGTTTACTATGTCCCACTCTTCCTGAATTGATTGGGTGTGGATGTTGAAGTGTATGATGACACAGCGTTCAGTACTGTCTGGTCTAATTCACGCACTTCGAGAGAAGATCCCTGGTTATCCCTACTTCATCTGATCTGGCGGACTCAGTAAACACAAATGCTTTGTTTGTAAATAATATCTGAGTGCTGGAGTMTGCCCCTAGATATCRGTGAATTTAAAAAACAAGAAAATCGTGCCGTCTGGATTGCTTAATAAAAGGAATTTGAAATGATTTACTCTTTTACTTGACATTTTAGAAATTACATTTACTTTTGATACTTAAATATATTTAAAACCACATACTTTTACACTTTTACCCAAGTCGGATTTTACTGGGTGACTAACACTTRTACTTGAGTCATTTTCTATTAAGGTATCTTTACTTTTACTCAAGTATGACAATTGGGTACTTTTTCCACCACTATCTCTGTGTTATCACTCTTTCTTTCACCCCTCCATCCCATTCCTTTTTCCCAAAGGGATTTTACCCAAACAATGTCAGCATACAACAAGTTGTTGCATACCCTTTAATCATAACTCATTGGAAAGCTTAGATTCACAGCAATCCATCAGACACATTTTCAGGAATGGTCAGGTTAACAGAACTTTGAGCTTTGACCTCTAGGGTACATATCAGAATTACTTGTATAAAAASGAACATCTGATACATTTTGAAATCTAGGGACATTGACCTGACTTTTTTTATTTTATTTGAGACATTGTCACCCCAAGTGATCAAATCGAAATCAAATCAAATCAAACTGTATTGGTCACATACACATGGTTAGCAGATGTTATTGCGAGTGTGGTGAAATGCTTGTGCTTCTAGATCCAACAGTGCAGCATTATCTAAAAGGTAATATCTAACAATTCCACAACAAAACCTAATACACACAATCTAGTAAAGTAATGGGATGAGAATATATAAATATAAAATATATGGATGAGCAGTGACAGACAATGCAATAGATAGTATAGAATAGATAGTGTAGGATATAGTATACAGTATATACATATGAGATAAGTAATGCGAGACATGTAAACATCCTTAATTAAAGTGGCATTATTAAAGTGACTAGTGTTCCATTTAATAAAGTGGCCAATGATATCAAGTCTGCAGGTAGGCAGCCGCCTCTCTGTGCTAGTGATGGCTGTTTAACAATCTGATGGCCTTGAGATAGAAGCTGTTTTTAAATCTCTCTGTCCCAGCTTTGATGCACCTGTATTGACCTCGCCTTCTGGGTGGAAGTGGGTGAACAGGCAGTGGCTCGGGTGGTTGTTGTCCTTGATGATCTTTTCTGCCTTCCTGTGACATCGGGTGTTGTAGGTGTCCTGGAGGGCAGYTAGTTTGCCCACGGTGATGCGTTGTGCAGACCGCACTACCCTCTGGAAAGCCCTGCGGTTGTGGGCTGTACAGTTGCCGTACCAGGCGGGGATACAGCCCGACAGGATGCTCTCGATTGTGCACCTGTAAAAATTWGTGAGTTTTTTTTTTCAGGTGACAAGCCAAATTTGTTCAGCCTCCTGAGGTTGAAGAGGCGCTGTTGCGCCTTCTTCACCATACTGTCTGTGTGCGTGGACCATTTCAGTTTGTCGGTGATATGTACACAGAGGAACTTAAAACTTTCCACCTTCTCCACTGCTGTCCCGTCAATGTGGATAGCGGGGTGCTCCCTTTGCTGTTTCCTGAAGTTCACGATCATCTCTTTTGTTTTGCTGACATTGAGTGAGAGGTTATTTTCCTGACACCACACTCCGAGGGCCCTCACCTCCTCCCTGTAGGCTGTCTCGTCGTTGTTGGTAATCAAGCCTACTACTGTTGTGTCGTCTGCAAACTTGATGATTGAGTTGGAGGCGTGTATGGTCACGCAGTCGTGGGTGAACAGGGAGTACAGGAGAGGGCTGGGAACGCACCCTTGTGGGCCCCAGTGTTGAGGATCAGCGGGGTGGAGATGTTGTTTCCTACCTTCACCACCTGGGGACGTCCCYTCAGAAAGTCRAGGATCSAGTTGCACAGTGCGGGGTTGAGACCCAGGGACTCAAGCTTAATGATGAGCTTCYAGGGTACTATGGTGTTGAATGCTGAGCTYTAGTCAATGAACAGCATTCTTACATAGGTATTCCTCTCGTCCAGATGGGATAGGGCAGTGTGCAGTATGATGGTGATTGCATCATCTGTGGACCTATTGGGGCGGTAAGCAAATTGAAGTGGGTCTAGGGTGACAGGTAGGGTGGAGGTGATATGATCCTTGACTAGTCTCTCAAAGCACTTCATGATGACGGAAGTGAGTGCTACGGGGCGATAGTCATTTAGCTCAGTTACCTTAGCTTTCTTGGGAACAGGAATAATGGTGGCCATCTTGAAGCATGTGGGGACAGCAGACCGGGATAGGGATTGATTCAATATGTCCAGTTGGTCTGTGCATGCTCTGAGGACGCGGCTAGGGATTGTCTGGAAGCAAGATGTCAATGTCTGCGATGGGGCTGGTTTTCTTTTTGTAATCCATGATTGTCTGTAGACCCTGCCACATGCGTCTCGTGTTTGAGCCGTTGAATTGCGACTCTCTCATTTTTTCTCTCTACTGACACTTTGCTTGTTTGATTACCTTACGGAGGGAATAACTACACTGTTTGTATTCGGCCATATTCCCAGTTGCCTTGCCATGATTAAATGCAGTGGTACYTGCTTTCAGTTTTGCGGTAATACTGCCATCAATCCACAGTTTCTGGTTAGGGAAGGTTTTAATAGTCACAGTGGGTACAACATCTCCTATACACTTCCTTATAAACTCGCTCACCGAGACAGCGTATACGTCAATGTTGTTCTCTGAGGCTACCCGGAACATATCCCAGTCCACGTGATCGAAGCAATCTTAAAGCGTGGGATCCACTTGGTCAGACCAGCGTTGGATAYACCTAAGTACGGGCGCTTCCTGTTTTAGTTTCTGCCTATAGGAGGGGAACAACAAGATGGAGTCATGGTCAGATTTGCCATTAGGAGGGCGTGGGAGGGCCTTGTATGCATCGCGGAAGTTAGAGAAACAATGTTACTCGCTCGTGTACTGCAATTGATATGCTGATAGAATTTAGGTAGCCCTGTTCTCAAATTAGCTTTGTTAAAATCCCCAGCCACAATAAATGTAGCCTCAGGATATATGGTTTCCAGTTTGCATAAAGTCCAGTGAAGTTCCTTGATGGCCGTCTTGGTATCACTTGCGGGGGGATATACACGGCTGTGACAATAAATGAGGAGAGTTCTCTTGGGAGATAATACAGTCGGCATTTGATTGTGAGGAATTTCTAATCAGGTTAACAAAAGGACTTGAGTTCCTGTATGTTGTTACAATTACACCATGAGTCGTTAATCATGAAACATACACCCCCGCACTTCTTTGTACCGGAGAGATGTTAATTCCTGTCGGAACGATGCACTGAAAATCCCGTTGGCTGTACTGACTCCGACAGCATGTCCCAAGCTAGCCATGTTTCTGTGAAACATAGAATGTTACAATCTCGGATATCTCTTTGGAAAGCAACTCTTACCCTGATTTCGTCGACTTTGTTAACTAGGGACTGGACATTAGCGAGTAATATACTCGGAAGCGGTGGGTGGTGTGAGGGCATCCGAAGCCTCACTGGGAGACCGCTCCGGCACCCTCTCCTCCGGCGGCGTTGTTTTGGGCCGGCCTCTGGAATCAGTTCAAATGCCATGTGCAGACAAAGGATCCGCTTTGGGAAAGTCATATTCCTGGTCGTAAGGCTGGTTGTGCTGGTAAGTTGAAGTCTCTCTGATATCCAAAAGTTCTTTGCGGCTGTATGTAATAACACTTAAGGTTTTCTGGGCTAACAATGTAAGAACTAATACATAAAAAAACGAAATACTGCACAGTTTCCTAAGGACTAGAAGCGAAGCTGCCATCTCTATTGGCGCCATGTTACTGATCTTGACGGCCCYAATTTGGGAGTCTGGCTCATGGACTACAATTGGCGAATGTAAGAACTACAATTGAAGACAAAAATGCAGTCAAAGAAGAGAATAATTATTCTGACAACAATTTTAGGGGGGGATATAGAGACATACTAAGGTAAAAAGAAACGCGAGCAAGTGTTTAAATGATCATTCAAATGAGAGCAGGATTTGAATAACTTGATAAAATGATGGAAGTGAACGCTGGAATTGAACAAATCATTCTGGAAATAGCAACCATTGGTATAGTAGTTAGAGGCTACAGAAGAGGATTTTGATTCCCATGTACAATAGGACTTCACTGTCAGTTTTGTGTTCCTACTATGTTTGGTTGAAGTTTGGCTGAACAGTTTAAATCAATCAGAATGGAGAAAGCCCATTAAAACCACTGACAATTCATTTGTTGCCACGCTAGTGTCACACACAACCCATAAAGCATATTTAGAACTTTAATATTCAGAATGATAAAAAACGTAAACATTTTGAAAATACAGTGATATGATATCTTGGCTCTATCACCCAGCCCTAATTGGGTGCTATGCTAACACCACAGAGATCCAATGAAATTATATGTAATTCTATGCCTAAGACATTCTGTACACCACACTCCTTTACAGACCCAATAATTGTCTCCACCGACCCTGTTCTCTTTCTTTCTCTCCCTCTGTCTTTCTCTTTCATGGTGACTTTACCACACCATACACTATTATTGGTGACAATCAGATCCCCTTATCATTCTGTCACTGTCCCTAGTGTCTGGCTGCTCTCCCTCCCTGGTCACCTTAGCAACCTGCATCATTATCCTCTCTCCCTCACTCTCTTACCTTGCCTCTCCCTCTCTCTCTCTCTCTCTCTCGCTCTCTCTCTCTCCCTCTGCCTCTTTGCATCCCTCCCTCTCTCTCCCGCTCTCACTTTGCCTCTCTCTCTCGTCACTGTCAATTTCCCCTCCCTCTCTCCCTCACTTTGCCTTTCTCTCTCTTTGCCTCACTTTCTCCCCCCCCCCTTACATTGCCTCTCTATCCCTCAGTTTGATCTTTCCCTTGCCCTTTTTCTCTCCCGCTATATTAAAAATGCCAACGGACCACAGATTATATCATAACCATATGCCCTGTCCCCTCTGTTTCACCAGGATACTCAGCCAACCAATGTCTATCCAGATGACAACGGCTCAGTGTTGATGGACGACACCTCCAGCCAATCATCAGCCGCAGCTGACAATGAGGAGAGGAGGAGTGCCTTAGAGAAGAGCATGCAAGTGGTTCACCTTTAATTACACAACACAACACTGCCCTCACTACCCTTCGCTCTAAAACTGATCCAAAGTTTGATGTACAACACAGCATTGCCATAAGTATCAACACACTGCCAGCAGTTACCTGAGAGTGTCACTGTGTCAAGACTGTTTGCAAATACTTTGTTTTGATGGGGATGACAGGGGGCACCAAAAGTCTGCAATATTTGTCATCCTCTGTCTCTCTGTCCAGGTACGTACTGAAGGAACTCATAGAGACAGAGAAACTGTATGTGGAAGACCTGAGGTACATAGTAGAGGTGAGAGTACAGTATTATAAGCGTATTCAGTGACAGTCATAAAAAACAGTGGCTTATGAAGTTTGAAATCCCACCCACCCAGGTATTATATTACCTGGCCTTGAAAACATTGTCATCACAATCCCTTCGGTTTCCTTCAACACAGCTTGGTCTGGCTCCAAAAACGGATATTTCTGTTATTGGGTTGATTTGATGAACGTTCATACAGTACCAGTCAAACGTTTGGACACACCTACTCATTCAAGGGTTTTTCTTTATTTGTACTATTTTCTACATTGTATAATAATAGTGAAGACATCAAAACTATGAAATAACACATATGGAATCATGTAGTAACCCAATTTTCTTTTAAACAAATCAAAATATATTTCAGATTTTAGATTCTTCAAATTAGCCTTTGCCTTGATGAAAGCTATCCAACAGTCTTGAAGGAGTTCCCACATTATGCTGAGAACTTGTTGGCTGCTTTTCCTTCACTCTGCCGTCCAACTCATCCCAACACATCTCAGTTGGGTGAGGTCGGATGATTGTGGAGGCCAGGCCATCTGATGCAGCACTCCATCACTCTCCTTCTTGGTCAAATAGCCCTTACACAGCCTGGAGGTGTTGTTGGGTCATTGTCCCGTTGAAAAAACAATGATAGTGAGACTAAGTGCAAACCAGAATGATTGGCGTATCGCTGGCAGAATTCTGTGGTTGGCTATGCAGGTTAAGTGTGCCTTAGATTCTAAATAAATCACTGACAGTGTCACCAGCAAAGCCCCCCCCCCCCCCCCCCCCACACCATCACACCTCCTCCTCCATGCTTCAAGGTGGAACTACACATGCAGAGATCGTCCGTTCACCTACTCGGCGTCTCACAAAAGACCAAAATCTAAAATTTGGACTCACCGGACCAAAGGACTGGCCCAAGCAAGTTTTTGTGCTCTTCTTCTATTTGGTGTCCTTTAGTAGTGTTTTTTTTGGAGCAATTCAATCATGAAGGCCTGATTCGCGCAGTCTCCTACTGAACAGTTGATGTTGAGATGCATCTGTTACTTGAACTCTGTTACTGTTACTTGAACTGTTCCTCGCTGCAGCAGAGGATAACTCTGGGTCTTCCTTTCCTGTGGGCGGTCCTCATCTAGAGCAGTTTCATCATAGATGGTTTTGCGCACTGCACAATGAAGAAACTTTTGAAAGTTCTTGAAATGTTCCGTATTGACTGACCTTCATGTCTTTAAAGTAATGATGGACTGTCGTTTCTCTTTGCTTTTTGAGCTGTTCTTGCCATAATATGGACTTGGTCTTTTACCAAAATAGGGCTATCTTCTGTATACCACCCCTTCCATTGCTCACAACACAACTGATTGTCTCAAACGCATTAAGGAAAGAAATTCCACAAATTACCTTTAACAAGGCACACTTGTTAATTGAAATGCATTCCAGCTGGTTTGAGAGGAATGCCAAGAGTGTGCAAAGCTGTCGTTAAGGCAAAGGGTGTTACTTTGAAGCATCTAAAATCATTTGATTTGTTTAACACTGTTGATTACTACATGATTCGCATATGTGTTATTTCATAGGTTTTGATGTGCCTCTACTACTATTCTACAATGTATGAAATATAAAATTAAAGAAAAACCCTGGAATGAGTAGTGTGTCCAATATGGAATGTGACTGTATTACGGGGTAATACGTAGGCTTAGCTCAAATGGGTAACACCTGTCTTGTTAGTGCGAGGGAAAATCCAGGGTTTGAATCCCGGTTCAGTCCTCACATACAGATTCTGATCTGAGGTTGTTGTGTTGGGGTGTGTGGTGTGGTGCTGGTGTGTGTTGTGTGTGGTGTGGTCGTTGTGTGTGTGTTGTGTGGTGTGTGTGTGTGTGTGGTTGTGTTGTGTGTGTGTGTGTGTTCTCGTCACTAGGGCCACTAGGGCCATGCCACATAATGAACGCAAGGCATACCTGAGGACATAGTGAAAGGGAGAACAAGATCTATATTGGGAAAACATTCACCAAATGTCGGTACTGGCATAAAGAGTGAGTTGTCGAAAGATGTACCTGTGCATAGTTGTGATTGTGTGTGAATAGTGGTGTGTAACCTAGTCTTCCTCTGTCTAGCTACTCTCCGGGGGGAACTGGAGAATGGATTAAGCAGAAACCAAGAGAGACTGGCCCGAAACTTTCAATAAAGCATGTGAGAGTCTACTTACACCATCACTCAGAAGATCAGTAGGACACAATGCAGCGGGCGGTACTGTTTCCTGTGTCCTGTTTGGTGTGATAGTGTGTGAGTAAATAGCATGTGAGGATTACACCAGAAGAGCTCCTTGTTATACCCGCCAAACGTGGCCTGCCCCTGTCTAGAGATTTCTGTCAGCTGCTAGCGAATTCGCCCCTACATTCTGTCTAATAGATAGGTCCAGAGAGCGCGGCGCTGCGCCACACACACACACACGCACACACACACAGACACGACACGACACACACACACACACACAGCACACACACACACACAACATACACCACACACACAGCACACAACACACACACACACGACGACACACACACACACACACACACACACCACACACACACACACACAAACCACACGACACACACACGACAAGCACACACGACACACGACCACACACACACACAGCCACACAGCACACAGCGACACACAGCACACGAGCACACGACACACACACACACACACACACACACACACGACACACACACAGCACACAGCACACCAAGCGTGGTCTTCCCCCTCGCCTCTTCCTTGTTATTGATAGCTAGGGTCTTAGACCTGCCTGTGTTTTTCTAGCCACAGACAGGCTGGCTAGCCTCCAGACCAGACACGACTTGACCAGTCAGTCAGGAAGTGTGTGTATGTGCATGCCCTTGTGTGTGTGTGGCTGGACCGAGCGGTCAGGAAGCAAGTGGAGAATAACAGTCTGAAGAAACAGGCAGAAAAAAGCCACATAAAAAAATCTCTGAAATAATAAACAGTAGACTATTTTATATGGAGGCCATTTTCCTCCAACCTCAAAGACGACTTATTTCTGCCCCTGTATCTGTGGTCTGGTACGGAGAAAAACGAACAGGAGAGAAAGATATAGCGTACAGATATACTGCAGAGTTTATTGTTCTTAGAATAGAAAATAACTTAATGAGTAGAGCTTTAGATGTGGTGCATGATGTATTCAGTGCAGAGAAGTACATGTATGTTAATGAAGACAGAGTGGTCATGTTGGGTTAATTCGACAAACTTGGAGTAAAATATATTGAGTTAATGAATTCTCTCTCTCTCCCTCTCCCTCTCCCTCCCTCTCTCCCTGGCCTTTAAAACTCTCCTTTCCTCTCTCCCTGGCCTTTAAATCAATTCAAAATGACTTGAAGACGTGATGAAGTTAAAAGGGCTATGGGGGAATAAAGCAGCTCGTAACTACATCTAATGGTGTCAAACTGTGACAACAAGCACACTGGGAACATGGCCTGCAGAAAAAGTCCAGGAGAACTTTCATCTAGAATGCTTAGTTTCAAATTCGTCATTGCAAGGTATCAATTTATTATTTGACACGATTCAAAATCAACTTTAAACTATAACTTTAAAATACATATATTTTGGAAAACCGTCAGTGCTAAGGGTAAGACAGATGTGGCTGTCCATAGCTCACTGGTTGAGCAGCCTAGTGATGTACGGGACTGGTTGTAGTGAACAGGAGGGGAGACAGAGCTGGTTTCAAGCGCAGGGCGCAGCAGGTGTTTATTGCAAAGGACCACAGGAGGAGGCAAGTAGATGTCCAGGGGCAGGCAGAAGGTCAACACAGGGGGTCCAAAAAGGCAACAGTACAGGCAGGGAAAAGGCTAGTAACGTAGTCRGGGAGATCAGGCAGATAACAYGAAATCGGAAATCTGATAGGCTAAAGTACAGGCAGGGAATAGGCAAAAGGCGTCAGTGAGGCAGGCAAAAACTATCATACACGGGAGGATTAAATCACGGGGAAAACAGAGCTCTGAAAGACGTGTGTCACTAAACAAACAATACCTCACAGTGATGGGGTGCAAAGAACTGAACTAAATAGTGTGTGATAATGACATACAGGTGTGTGAACAGGTGATCAGAATTCAGGTGATTGGGATCTGGAGGGTGAGCAACGTTCAGGGGATCTATGTGTTTGAGAGTGTGAGCTGGAAACAGACGTTGCACTGGTTGAGCAGCCTAGCAATGTATGGTACTGGTTGAGCAGCCTAGTGATGTATGGTACTGGTTGAGCAGCCTAGTCATGTATGGTACTGGTTGAGCAGCCTAGTNGTATGGTACTGGTTGAGCAGCCTAGTCATGTATGGTACTGGTTGAGCAGCCTAGTGATGTGTGGTACTGGTTGAGCAGCCTAGTCATGTATGGTATCACACTTCAATGGTAGTGCTTGGTCCTGCACCTGATAGATTCCAACATTGTTGAGGACCGGGTAACACGGCCAGAGGTGGAGGAGCGTTCCGGGGGCAGCATGTGTCGGTAGAGGCCCTGTTTGTATGTGGTTTACACCGTCACCATATCCTCCTGTGGGAAGGAGCTATATTTCAGCTTCCTAATGGAGAAACAGGGGTCTACTGGCCTTCTTGGAGATCGCATCCACCTGTGCTGTCCAATGGAGATCTTCCAGGATGAGAATGGCTAGGATGTTTATGGTTTCAACTCTCAGGAGCTCTGAGTTATTGATGTGCAGTGGTGGTAGATACGGTGATGTTCTGGAGATGAAGGTGTGAAGTACTTTGCATTCCTGCGGGTGGAGAATCATGTGACTGTCTCTGGACTAGGTGCTGTTGCGGTGACCGTATCATCGCCACACCGGCAGCCCTGACCGCAGTAAAATTCCACGTGACCGTTGAGTCACGGTAATCTCCTCTTAAGCACTCTGGAAAGGATTTGGTAGTAGCGAACTTGCTAACGACCATCCGGTCCTAATGGCCTGGTACTCAGGGCTCTAGTGTTCCTCCAACCACTCTGACATCAATGCGAATACAATCGAAAATCACTTCTAACACTTATCATCATCAAAACAGTATCATGCTTTTAAAACTCACCTCACTGTGATGATCATTTTGAAGAAGTACAACAGCAGGTTGAAACTGAGTGGAAAACATGGTCATTGTAGATGTTGTTTCAAAGCCTTACACAACAAAATGTCCAGCTCTTTCTTAGGTGATGATGAATTCAAAACACCCCTACACATATTACAGTTTATGCATACGCAAAGGCTTATGAGCCCAAGCCCGGAAAAAAAATAAGAATTAAAATTATATGATTGTGCCTTATACAATACATAGCCTACCGCATATTACGCATGGCAGAAAAACATCAAACTAAAGTGATTTAAGATGTCTTTGGTACGTAATTGGTCTAGCCTATAAATTAGAGTAATCGCCTTTGAGTGTGGACTGTATTATTATGCATACTGGATGGACTGGTTACCTTATGCTACACTCTAAAATGTGTATCCATGAGTCTGGGAGAGAACGTATAGACCTATGCGATGCTTTTGGTTCATTGATTGTGCGGAGCAGCTTACAGGTAGCCTACAATTACAGTGAATTTGTATTTGATTTGGAATAGCCTAGGGGATTTAGGGGATTTAGGGTATTTTTAATATTTGAATAATTAAGTGGGTGGCACGTTACTGTTAGCGACACAGAATATCTCACTACCGTGCGTTTCCATCTCCTCCTCTCTCTCCTTTATTCCTTTCTGCAGTGTGCAGAGGGGGTGTCAACAGTTTAGTGAAATCTATTTTGTTGCAAAAACATGTTACGATCGATGTTCCAAACATATTTCACTTAGTTTGAGCGGAATATCACCTGTCACATAGTCTATAGTCGCATCATGCAGCCCATATATGTTTTGATTTCTAAGACATTCTAAGGTTTGTATCATTCACAACTAAAGTTGCCAAATAACTCTAAATCTAGCATATCTAGTTTCGAATGATAACTATTTTTTATTACAAAATGTATTATTTTTGTACTTTTTACCCCTTTTTCTCCCCAATTTAGTAATATACAATTTGTAGTTACAGTTTTGTACCATCACTGCAATTCCCGTACAGACTTGGGAGAGCCGAAGGTCGAGAGCCATGCGTCCTCCAAAACACGACCCTGACAAGCCGCACTGCTTCGAATGATCACTTTTACGCTCAAATATAGCCACTTCATATGCACACTCGCTCCGGAATGGGAAGAATATCCTTTCTATTTTATTCAGCTAAGTTCAATTATATTATTTTTATTATAAAATTGTAAAATATAATGGCACGGGACATAAGCATATCTTGTCTGCTAAATTAACAAGCCTACAGTCTATGGCATGGAGCATAGCCAATAACATACAGTAGGACAACTCATATTCTGTTCTTCTGAAATCCATGTTCTTCATATCATGCTTCTTTAGACCTGACTAAAATAAATAATTGATTTATTGTGATGGTGTATATTACATTTATTTATTCGATTTTTAAATGTAGATGTTGCAAAGGTGCACATCAGCGGCTTGTATGCAGCTTGTATGCATGGAGGCCTGGAGAAGCTAAACATGTTTATGTTAATTAACAGTCAAATACCGCATTACAATAACCGTCAGACAAAATTTCATGCCAGCCACATTGCTACAGTCTGGACCATGACTCCAAGTCGGACAGGTCTTGTTTGCTTGAAGAGGGTGTTGTSTGGGGTCTGTCCTCTAGTAGGTTAAGCTCATCCATGAACGTCCAGTGTTCTACTGCTGCATCGCTTACTGTGGTGTTTARATATGTAACGAATATCAGGGGTCCGAGCAACGTTCCCTGAGGGACGCCTTATGACACTCTGACACTGTCCGACTTGGAGCCATGGTACTTAACTGCCTGGTGCCTGTTAGATAGGAAGTCAGCAATTCCCCTGACTGGTGATGGTTGAAGCCCCATTTCTAGGAGTATGGCGATAACCACATTGTGGCAGACCCTGTCAAAGGCCTTGCTATAGTCAGTGGTGACCAGTGAGCAGATGAAGCCAGGCTTGTCGGAATGTTTGTACAGCCCATCGATGGTCATAGATTTGGGGAAGGATGTCTCCTACTGCCCACTGGGAGATGAAGCTCTCGGCTGCCTTGTCTAGAAGGGAGGTAAGGGAGATGGGTCTGATTTCAGCAAGGCTGGGTGGATTCATCTTTGGGAGGGGCACGACAGTAGCAGCTTTCCACTCCTTTGGGATCACACCTTGGCCGAGGGGAGTGTTTAGGATATCGACCATGGATCCAATTAGCCCATAAGCAAACTCTTTAATGAAGCTGCCAGGTATTCTGTCTGCTTTTTGGGTTTTCACCTTATCCAACTTCTCATACATATCCCATGCTGGATGGTTGGAGCTGGTCTTGATGGTAGGTAGCAGGGAAGCAGTAATGGTCGATGGGGGGTATGAACTGGATCACAGAGGCTAGTGCTTTGTTAATTTCATTGGCTATTCCTCTGCCATCACCTGGGCTAAGCCCCTCAATGTGGAAGGTGGGCTCAAACTTGAAGATGTTGGCCAAAACCTTGACTTCTTTATGCCATTTCTCTGGATTTAGTTTTTTCAGTGCTTTGATTTTATCACTGTAGAAGGCCAGCCTAGTTGTTCTGATCTTGCATTGTATTTTGTTCCTTAACTTGTTCCATAGGACAGTGTTCTTCTGGGAGAAGGCTTTCTGATGCTCTTGGATTAGGGCTCAGGCAGTGGCTGGAAAACCCTTTTCATTGTCGTGTTCTGGATTTTTCTTTCCCTGGGTTGGATAGTGATGACATTATGGTCACTTATGGCTAGTGGGTTCCAGATGGCAGGAACACAGTAGAAATGTGACAGATTGGTAATGACCAGGTCAAGGATTGCTTCTCATCTTGTTGGTTGATTATCCATCTGAGTCAGGTAGGAAATGCACTGCACATATTGCAATTCTGGAAAGGAAGGCGAGGGAGGCGATATGGTCTGACCTTAACCACTATGCACTAGTTTGTGATGTCAAGCATGTCAGTGGAAACTTTGTTTTAGAACCATGTCTCAGATACAATTGCTATGTTCGATTTAGTGTCCTTGAGACGCCATTCAAACCCGTCTGGGTCGGAAAATGCTGTTTAAAAGAGGACATTGCATTATCACATCTTTATACTCCCTGACGAAGGCCATGCAGCCGAAACGCGTCAGAGTTTTTCAAAATCTTTGTTTCTATTGAACATGCCATAGAAATAAATGCATTTAAATGAATTATTTGAAGAGTGCCTTGGTTCTCCTTTCTTTTTTGATGACGAATGTATCCCTTTTACCAAAGAGCACCTTCTGTCTACAAAAACCTAATATTGTGTAACTTAGCAGCGCTTCCCTTCCTTATTTTTTCTACAATAGTTTGTTGGGAGTTACAACCGGATCTCTTTCCTCATGGGCGTCCTACGCAGTGACGTGCAGTCAGCTCAGGCAGCGTAGGCAATGCTTACCCTGGGATAATTTAATTAAAAAAGGTGTTAACGAAATGCTTATTTTCTGTTATTTCATATTTTTACTCAATGATCCAGGTGTTTTTTTTATGCTCATAATCAAAACATTTGCTAATACTACATCAAAACCTTAGGAAAGGCACCAGGGTATGCCTCCCTCCCCATGCATTCAAATCCATGAACATTGTTGACGTGCACAGCCACCAGTCACTGTTAATTGACAGGGTCACCGCAGGCTGCTTTTCCTAGCTGACATTTGTTGAATTGAGCGGATTTCATATTTTCCACATGGGTATTGCATAAACGTCATTATAAATAACCAATGAATTGGTTCTTAACTGACTTGCCTGGTTAAATAAAAATACAAATACAATAATGGCTGTGTGGCTGCTCTACCAGTAAGCCGCCTATACTGTTTCCCCTGCCTGCGTTTCTCAGAGAACAGTCTATGACTTGGGTCTTTGACAATTATTTGGGCTTTCCTCTGACACCGCCTAGTATAGAGGTCCTGGATGTCAGGAAGCTTGGCCCCAGTGATGTACTGGGCCGTACGCACTACCCTCTGTAGCGCCTTATGGTCAGATGCCGAGCAGTTGCCATACCAGGCGGTGATGCAACCGTTGCTCATGTAATCGTGGCAACTACAGTATGTGGAGTTATTGTATACCTTTGCTGAAAAATATGTAAGGTTAGCTAGACAATTGGAGACTTCCACTGTGTTTTCGGGTACATCAAACAGAACACAGAATGATTTGTTTGAAACAGTCAGTGATGTGATTCGAAAGGACATTGAAGATGAGATTAATGCAGCCCCATTTGTTGCAGTAGAAGAAGATGAGACCCCAGATGTTTTAACAAAGGCCAGATCTCTGTGATTTTGTGTTATGTGGCTAAATGCGAAGTCAATGAGGCGTTTTTGGGGATTTGATGATGTGAGCGATGCCTAACGAGCTGTGGTCTTGGTGGATTATGTATTGTGAGTGTTGGGGGAGTACAGCTGCGTTGAAAAGCTGGTAGCTCAAAGATATGATGGGGCCTCAGTGTTGGCATTACAGCTTAATTGGGTGCTGGCCAAAATAAGATAAAAAGTGCTTGAAGCTACATTTATTCACTGTTACGCTCAAAAGTTAAACTTGGTGCTCTCACAGTCAGCGAAATGCATCCCAGTGTGTCAAATCTTTGTCAAGATGTTTTGATGATAGCAAGTCAGAGAGCCTGTCAACATATGCAAAGTATTTTGACTTCATTAGACTAAAGGCTGATCTTGTCAGACTGTACAGTTTGAAAATGGTACGGGATAACTGCAAATCCCTCAGACTTCATTGGATTTCATTTAAATTGACATTTTTTGGGGGACGGGTTACTGTTGAATGAACATGAAAATAGGGTTGCTGTCCATTCAGCACCAKGGAGTTAACCTGTAGGTTTTCATACAGTGAGTGGRRCCRGTGGCGCTGTCCATTCAGCACCAKGGAGTTAACCTGTAGGTTTTCATACAGTGAGTGGTRCCCGTGGCGCTGTCTATTCACCAGTGCTGAATCCTGGCTGCGGCCTCAGATATCTTTGTATTTGTGAGAGGTATCTTGTATTTGTGAGAGGTATTGACATGTTGAAAGCACAGATCTGTCTGCTTAAACAACTAGCACACATCTCAGATATTCCTCCAGAGGTCTCTTCACAGTCCCCAAGTCCAGAACACACTATGGGAGGAGCACAGTTCTACATAGAGCCACGACTACATGGAACTCTATTCCAGATTAGGTAACTGATGCAAGCGGTAGAATCAGATTTTAAAAAACAAAACATAAAAAAGACATGTTATGGAACAGAGGGGACTGTGAAGAAACACAAACATAGGCACAGACACATGCACGTACACATGGATTTTGTGTTGTAGATATGTGGTAGTGGAGTAGGGGCCTGAGGGCACACACTTAGTATGTTGTGAAATATGTTATGAATGTATTGTAATGTTTTTAAAATTGTATAACTGTCTTAATTTTGGCAGCAGCGAATGGGGATCCATAATAAATACAAATATTTATAAAAGATTTTAGTTTGTAGCATACTTCCTCATTTTCAGCATTGCCCATTCTTTAGTGGCTTTAATATGTATTTAATTTCCTAAAGCATTGGATTTATCAAGAGACAATTTGACATTTTGAAATGCATTTTTTTGTCATTTCGATTGATGATATGGACATTTCATTTGACACCTTATTTATTATATACTGTAGGTGTGTGTAATAATATTTCACATAATATTATTATGTGTGTTTGGGTTTGTGTTTGCCAATTTCGTTTAATAGCCTATGTCACTCTGTTTGTTGGATCTATCTGTTGTATGGTGAACTTGAGATTCATCAAGGTTAATTTGGGAGAAAATCTGGCTTTGAGAACAGCTAGTGCCTACCCAGCCAGCGACCTCACTACAACCACCGCACGCCACTGCAGGTCGTAACTCCTCCCGACATCTCCAACTGTTGATAGAAATAGCAGACCCTCATCGCAAAACTCAGTCGATCACCCACAAACTTTAAACAATGCACTACGGCAGCAAGTGAATGCTCAAAACTGAATTCACATCCCGCTTCCGTGCAAACCCCTGCAATAACAATAAGCACTTCCCAGCACTCTTTCTCTGTAATGCCCACTCTCTCTGCAACAGGCTAGACGAGTTTGAATGGTGTCTCAAGGACACTAAATCAGACATAGCAATTGTATCTGAGACATGGTTCCAAAACAAAGTTTCCACTGACATGCTTGACATCACAAACTAGTGCATAGTGGTTAAGGTCAGACCATATTGCCTCCCTCGCCTTCCTTTCCAGAATTGCAATATGTGCAGTGTATTTCCTACCTGACTCAGATGGATAATCAACCAACAAGATGAGAAGCAATCCTTGACCTGGTCATTACCAATCTGTCACATTTCTACTGTGTTCCTGCCATCTGGAACCCACTAGCCATAAGTGACCATAATGTCATCACTATCCAACCCAAGGAAAGAAAAATCCAGAACACGACAATGAAAAGGAGTCGAGGAACAAAATATATGGAAATGTCTTTAGGACTGTATTTTTATATAGGTGTTTGTAATAATATTTCACATAATAATATTATTTGTGTGTTTGCCAATTTCGGTTAATAGCCTATGTCACTCTGGTGGTTGGAGATATCTGTTGTATGGTGAACTTGGGCTTCATCAAGGTTTATTTGAGAGTAAATCTGGCTTTGATAATAGCTAGTGCCTACCCAGCCACCGACCTCACCGTACATCACTGCTCCTACGAAACAAGCCCTCTGTCCTTAGGGAAGCCTTGAAGTCTGTGGTAATAGCTGTCCTCATTTGAATGAGAGCATCTTTCTTGGAAATGTCTGAGAACAGCGTAGGATCTCAGATGTGTTGATTGATGCAGAAGCAGTCGTGTTTATCATCCAGTTTATTATTATGAACCAGAGTTGTTCAATATTCGTGGTCTACTCTCAAAACACTTTCAAAAACAAAACCATTTGTGCAAAAAATAAATATGAAAAACCCTCAATAATTACTTACCGATTAAATTAGCAACAGTAAATTCCAAGGACGCCATCTCGGTGCCATGGCAACAACGTACCTTATACACACGCATACACAAATATACACGCACAAACCCACCACCATGTACACACACACGTATGCATGCGCAAACACACATGCATTCGCACACACACGCACACAAACAACACCCCCCCCCCCCCRCCTCCCCCATCACACAAAAACAAAACAGCGGATTTCGCTCGCTGGCACTACCATAGCCTTCCCTCCCCATAGAGTAATGATTTGTACACAACAACACATCCACTGCGGTGGTTATTCATGACAGGCCCCGGGCCCATAAACATCCTACTCAGGTGCTGGTCTGGTCTCCAGTCTACAGAGCTCCAGATTAGTTGCTAGGTCGAAGGTAGAGCCAACCTGCTTTGCTGTAAAACGCTCTGGTTACATGGATGATAGCAGGACAGCATTGTGGGTAAATTATACATAACCTGCTGCTCCATTACCCCTCTCACACACACGCACCCATGCACACAGCACACCTATTACCACTCGTAGTTCTGCTGCTCTCTGCTGTCTGACAATTAGTCACACTAAACTGACCATAGGGAGAAAGAGAGAGAGATAGAGAGCGAGAGAGATAGAGAGCGAGAGAGATAGAGATAGAGAAAGATAGAGAGCGTGAGAGAAAAAAGAGAGGGAGAGAGAGAGGGAGAGAGAGAGAGAGAGAGAGAGAGAGAGAGAGAAAGAGAAAGAGAAAGAGAGAGAGATAGAGAAAGATAGAGAGCGAGAGAGATAGAGAAAGATAGAGAGCGAGAGAGAAAGAGAAAGATAGAGAGCGAGAGAGTGTGTTTGTTTTCTCTAATGAGGATGATTTGCATTCTGTTTAAGTTGTGTAGCTTCCTTCCTCTCATGGATTGAGTCATGCACCTCCTACAACACAATATGTTCAATAGTTTGAATGATAAGTTCCTTCTGTTCATAACAGTTGAGGATAGTGTTATGTACAGCATTGTTCTGACATGATAAATTGCTACGAGGTGAATGTGTCTGTTTGATTTTCTGTTGCAGGAGATGTTTTCAGTAGCCATGTACTCCTATTTTGAATCTAAAGCAATTATGGATAATGTTGTATATTTTATGACATGGTAAATTGATACAGGGTGATTTCACTGTTTGTATTACAGGAGAGGCGTCTCCATATGTATGTGGTGTATTGTCAGAACAAACCCAAGTCAGAGCACATCGTCTCTGAGTACATCGAGACTTACTTTGAGGTGAGTATCTCTTAGCAAACACAGCTAAGTCCTTCCTCAATCTCTGCTATCTAACTGTAACTCTCGTTTGAAAAAGCAATTACATTTCTGCAGACTCCCTTGTGGTAATGTTAATTCCCATTGATGTGATTGTGGGAATGTCAAGTTTGGTCACGTTGATTGGTGGTTGTAGGAATGTAATATTATGTCACATTGATAGGCTATGGGAATAATGCTATGCCTTGTTCCCTGTCTTAGGTCAGTTAGGATCACCACTTTATTTTAAGAATGTGAAATGTCAGAATAATAGTAGAGAGAACGATTTATTTTAGGTTTTATTTCTTTCATCACATTCCCAGTGGGCCAGAAGTTTACACACACTCAATTAGTATTTGGTAGCATTGCCTTTAAATTGTTTAACTTGGGTCAAATGTTTCGGGTAGCCTTCCACAAGCTTCCCACAATAAGTTGGGTGAATTTTGGCCCATTCCTCCTGAGCTGGTGTAACTGAGTCGGGTTTGTAGGCCTCCTTGCTTGCACACGCTTTTTCAGTTCTGCCCACAAATTTTCTATAGGATTGACATCAGGGCTTTGTGATGGCCATTCCAATACCTTGACTTTGTTGTCCTTAAGCTATTTTGCCACAACTTTGGAAGTATGCTTGGGGTCATTGTCCATTTGGAAGACCGATTTGCGACCAAGCTTTAACTTCCCGACAGATGTCTTGAGATGTTGCTTCAATATAGCCACATCATTTTCCTTTCTCATGATGCCATCTATTTTGTGAAGTGCACCAGTCCCTCCTGCAGCAAATCACCCCCACAACATGATGCTGCCACCCCCGTGCTTCACGGTTGGGATGGTGTTCTTCGGCTTGCAAGCCTCCCCCTTTTTCCTCCAAACATAACGATGGTCATTATGGCCAAACAGTTCTATTTTTGTTTCATCAGACCAGAGGACATTTCTCCAAAAAGTACGATCTTTGTCCCCATGTGCAGTTATGGCGGTTTTGGAGCAGTGGCTTCTCCCTTGCTGAGCGGCCTTTCAGGTTATGTCGATATAGGACTCGTTTTACTGTGGATATAGATACTTTGTACCTGTTTCCTCCAGCATCTTCACAAGGTCCTTTGCTGTTGTTCTGGGATAGATTTGCACTTTTCGCACCGAAGTACGTTGATCTCTAGGAGACAGAAGACGTCTCCTTCGTAAGCGGTATGACGGCTGCATGGTCCCATGGTGTTTATACCTGCATACTATTGTTTGTACAGATGAACATGGTACCTTCAGGCGTTTGGAAATTGCTCCCAAGGATGAACCAGACTTCTGGAGGTATACAATTTCTTTCTGAGGTCTTGGCTGATTTCTTTAGATTTTCAAATTATGTCAAGCAAAGAGGCACTGAGTTTGAAGGTAGGACTTGAAATACATCCACAGGTACACCTCCAATTGTCACAAAGGATGTCAATTAGCCTATCAGAAGCTTCTAAAGACATTATTTTCTGTAATTTTCCAAGCTGTTTAAAGGCACAGTCAACATAGTGTATGTAAACTTCTGACCCACTGGAATTGTGATACAGTGCATTATAAGTGAAACAATCTGTCTAATCTGTCAACAATTGTTTGAAAAATTACTTTTGTCATCCACAAAGTAGATGTCCTAACCGACTTGCCAAAACTATAGTTTGTTAACAAGAAATTTGTGGAGTGGTTGAAAAAACAGTTTCAATGACTCCAACCTAAGTGTATGTAAACTTCCGACTGTATGGTTAGGTGAAGGTAATATTATGTCATCCTGACGTGTGGTAATGTGTCTGTAGGCCACATTAAGTCATATTGAGGACACAGTATATGGTTGAAGTAATGCCTCCGTGTGTATCCCAAATTTGGGGCTCTATTTTCATGGATTGGATTGGAACCCGTGCAATGGTCAGAAAATAGAAACATAGAGCTCTTTGGCATTGAAAAGAAGAATCATATGCATTAAAGAACCACATACCTGCTGTAAAACATGGTGGCGATGTTTTGGGGCTATTTTGCTTCCATTGGTCCTGGTCAACGGCATCATGAACATGGACCTTTTAGCCAAATACCTGGTTGCCTTTGCCAGGAGGTTGAAACCTGGCCACAAGCGGAGCTTCCAACAAGATAATACACATCAAAATACACAAAGAAATGATCATTTGGCCACAAAATCAATATTTTGCAATGGTCATCTCAGTCTCTGGGTTTGAGCCCCATTGAAAACCTGTGGTCCATGAGCACAGACGAAGGATATCAAGGATCTGGAAAGATGCTGTATGGAGGGATGGTCTACGATCCCTCCCAATGTGTTCTCCAATCTCATCAACATGATTGAAGGTATTGGAAACAGGGGTGCCAAAACTTTACACCCCTATCTTTTTGAGCAAAAAATGTATTACTTGTTTCAACTGCCTTCAACTGAAATGTGTCTTCCGCATTTAACCCAACCCCTCTGAATCAGAGAGGTGCGGGGGGCTGCCTTAATCCACATCCATGGTGCCCGGGGAACAGTGGGTTAACTGCCTTGCTCAGGGGCAGAATGACAGATTTGAACCTTGTCAGCTCTGGTATTCAATCCTGCAACCTTTCAGTTACTGGCCCAACACTCTAACCACTAGGCTCCCTGCCGGACCAACCACAAAATCTCCTTGTTTTTTTTACAATTGTATTAGTACACAATAATATACTACAGCTCAGTATTTGTATAATTAATAATATGCAGTCTTTTTTGCTCATCTTTATCAAGGGTGCCAATAATTTTGGACCTGAGTGTATATGTTCATGAGGATGACTGTGTGTGTTTGGCCCTATCAGGAGCTGAGGCAACATCTGGGTCACAGGCTACAGCTGAACGACCTGCTGATCAAACCAGTCCAGAGGATCATGAAGTACCAGCTGCTGCTCAAGGTAACACACACAGGCACATGCGCATGCGCACGCGCACACAGGCGGGCACGTAAACCTGCACGACGATAAGGTCGAATTCAATGTGGGAATGCACATAAAAGATGAGTGGCTATTTGAGTCATGAACATCTACCTGGTGCCAACCTTGTGCCTGTTGTACCTCTCTCTGGTATTCAAACTAACAAAACATCTCCCAGATGTCTTCACCTTACATAACATTGACTAGGAAACCTTGAACGCTCCTGACTCCATGCTGTGTTTATGTGAATAGGACTTCCTCAAGTATTACACCAAAGCCGGGATGGACACAGAGGAGCTCGAGGTGGGTGTTCGTCTGATACAACTCATGCTGTTATTACACTGTATCTACCATTCATCTACTATATAAACTATCTAGGACTAGGTGATTACGAGAGGCAAGTGTGAGGCTGTACGCCACATATGTCAGAGTCAAGGCCCGCGGGCCACATCCGGCCCGCGAGAAGGTTTTTTACGGCCCCTGGGATGATCTTGATTTATTATTAGAACCGGCCCGCAGACCGCAGCAAGCCGGCAGCCCGCAGATCTTTTACACGCACCAATACTACATTTCCCACAATGCAACGGTGACGCACCGAGCAGTAGGCTGCTTCATTTCAATATTTATTGGCACAGCAGTCGTCAGCATCACAGTAAAATTAACTTTCAGATACCCATCAAAAATGGCAAAACGGAAGGTGGACACTGAGAACCGGGGGTTTCAAACAAGGTGGGAGTCGGAGTATATGTTCACGGAGGTAGCTGGAAAACCTGTGTGTCTTCTGTGTGGAGAAAGTGTGGCGGTACTGAAAGAGTATAATCTGAGACGACATTATGAAACGAAACACGCGGACAAAAACAAGAATATGGACATGGAACAAAGGCTACAAAAGGCAGAGGAATTAAAACGAGGCCTCAAATCTCGACAGGCTCTGTTCAAAAAAGCCAAATCACAAGGCCAGGCTGCTGTCAAGGCCAGTTTTATTTGGCAGAAGAGATCGCTAAATCAGCCCGGCCATTTACGGAGGGGGATTTCATCAAAAACTGCATGATTAAAGTTTGTGACGAAGTTTGCCCAGAAAAAGGCAACTCTTTTAAATGTGAGTCTGAGCAGAAACACCATGCCGAGAGAGTAGACCAGTTGTCCATCAATCTAAAAGAGCAGCTTGTGAAAAAGGGAAAAGATTTCATTGCATATTCCTTGGCTGTGGATGAGAGCACGACATTTCTGACATTGCCCAGTTGTCAATTTTCATCCGCGGAGTGGACTCCAGCCTAAGCGTGACAGAGGAGTTTTTGGCTTTACGTCCTATGCATGGCACAACTACGGGCATGATTTGTATGAAGAGGTGTCAAGATGTGTAAATGAGATGGAGCTGCCTTGGGAAAAACTCGTGGGTTTGACAACCGACGGAGCACCTGCGATGTGTGGACACAGGAGCGGACTGGTGGCGAAGATACGGGAAAAGATGCAAGAGGAAAACGCGACAGGTGAGCTGACAGCTTATCATTGTATCATACACCAGGAAGCGTTGTGCGGTAAAGCCTTGAAAATGGAGCATGTAATGAGCATCATCACGCGCACAGTTAACTTTATCAGAGCCAAAGGTTTGAATCACCGCCAGTTCAAGGCATTTCTGACGGAGGTAGAAACGGAGCATGGTGATTTGCCTTATCACACAGAGGTGCGATGGCTAAGCCAGGGAAAGGTGCTTCAAAGATGTTTCGAGCTTCGTGAGGAGATTTGTCTGTTCTTGGACAGCAAAGGGAAAGACACAACACAAACTCCGAGACGAAATGTTCTGTGTGAAATGGCTTTTCTGTGTGACATTACGAGTCATCTGAATGCAATGAACTTGCAGCTTCAGGGTCGGGATCATGTCATCTCTGATATGTACAGTACAGTGAAGGCATTTAAAACCAAACTGACTCTGTGGGAGACGCAGATGCGGAAAGAAAATTTGAGCCACTTTCCCAGCTGCCAGACCATGAAAGAGAAGCTCTCTACCAGTGCGTTCCCGAGCGCACAGTTGGCTGATAAAATAGGTATGTTGCCGCTGACTTTCGACGCCGATTTGCTGACTTTGAAGACAAAAAAGCAGGTTGGAACTGCTCGGTAACCCATTTGCTGTTGACGTGGAAAGCTCACCACCAAACCTCCAAATGGAGTTGATTGACCTCCAATGCAATGATGCACTGAGGGCAAAATATGCGGCAGTGGGTGCTGCGGAGTTCGCCCGTTTCCTCCCCGACACAATGCCCCAGCTGCGCATCCAGGCTGCTCAAACGTTGTCTAGTTTGGCAGCACATACCTGTGTGAACAACTGTTTTCTTTGATGAACCTGAACAAAACATCACACAGAAGTCGACTTACTGCTGAAACACTCCACTCAATTCTGAGGATTTCCTCAGCTCAGAGCCTTACCCGACATTGATGAACTTGTGGAAAAGATGGGACACCACCAAGTATCACCCTCAACCTCAAACAAGTGAACATTACTGTGCAATCACATATTTAGAGTTTTTACTCAGTTCAAGTTTAAAAGTTAAAGTTTAATATTTGTTTTCACTGCATGTTACTTCTCCTTAAACAAAGTGTTGTTTTTGATTAATAGATTTTTGCACTTTATTTTATTGTATTTCAATCCAATTATATTTTAAAATATTTCAGTTGAGTGGATGATAGAAAAATTGCTATTATTGTTTTTTTCTTTGAAGTAAATTTAGCCCACTTTTGCTAAAATAGAAAATATAGGCTACTGATGGTGCCTTGAATACCGGTTTCTTTCATTTAATGTTCATGTTATGGGGATTTTTATATAAAGGAAATTTGTCTTTTGTGTCTGTTGAAAATTAAAGATTACTGACAGAGCCATAAGAAAATATTGCTTTATTTATCTGATCATATTGGAATATATTTGTTAGGTTTTCAGTAGGTTCAATTAGGTTCACTAGACRATATGCGTCATTTAAAAWTTTTTCAATGAACATTCGAACAGTCCGGCCCTCGGCTTGTAGCTAAATTTTTTATTTGGCCCTCCGTCCATTTGACTTTGACACCCCTGCTGTACGCTGTCTCTGCGCTATTAAGGGTTCTCTCTAGTCAAACAACCTGTATTCAGTAGTTGCTTGATTTAAATCACTTTCTCACTCTCTCTCTCTCTCCTTCACCATCACAGAAAGCGGTAGAGGTGATGTGCTTTGTGCCCAAACGCTGTAACGACATGATGAACGTGGGACGTCTGCAGGGCTTCGAGGTAAAAGGCACTTCACTTAGGTCTCTCTCTTTCAAATACAGCTCTCACACAAGCAAAATATTGTACTGTAAGCCAGTGTTTCCCAAACCTCTTCTCGAGTAACCCCAGGCCCAGCCAGTCAATGTATTTGATGTATTCCAGAACTGGCACTGTTGATTCAACTAATGAAAGGGCTTAGTGATTAGGTGACCATTTGAATCAGGTCAGCTACTTCTGGAAAACATCAACTAAGTGGACTAGCTGGAGGCTCAAGGAGAGTTTTTCAAAATACTGCTGCAAGCCATAAGTAAGCCATGTAATAAACCCCTATTCTCTTTTCACCCTGTATCTCTTCCCTCCATCCTTCTCTTTCATCTCCAGGGTAAGATCACAGCGCAGGGGAAGCTGCTCCAGCAAGACACTTTCACAGTGGCGGAACAGGACAGCAGCTTCCTGTCCAG
Organism: Salvelinus sp. IW2-2015; assembly: GCF_002910315.2. Lineage (NCBI taxonomy): Eukaryota > Metazoa > Chordata > Actinopteri > Salmoniformes > Salmonidae > Salvelinus > Salvelinus sp. IW2-2015. The sequence goes on from NC_036857.1 coordinate 28,730,866, forward strand.
AGCCAAGGAGAGGCGCGTCTTCCTGTTTGAACAGCTGGTCATCTTCAGCGAGCCAATCGACAGGAAGAAAGGATTCTCACTTCCTGGTTACACCTTCAAGAGCAGCATCAAGGTAGGTCTCTCTTCTTTTCAGATTTTTTTCTCCTCTTTTCAGGTTAGATTGAATGCATTAACTGCATAGGCTTTTTACCATAAGGAATCTAAACACACTGTTACATAACTTCTTTCAGTCCCAGATAATGAATTGCATAACTGATGTTAACAAACACAATGTTTCTGCAAATCTAATATTGTGTACAAGTTCTTGAGTGTTCTTGGAAGCCTTAAAAGCATCTGTGTCTGTTTTATTGGTGAGGTATTTATTGGTGAGGTATTTAATGACCCCCCCCTCCAGGATGTCTTCCTCCTTGCACCAGATGGTAGTCAGATGTGATTTGTTCCTGGTGGATGGAACGTTACAGGAACGTTCAAATAAAAATGGTGGATGTAACATTACTGGAACATTCCGTATGAAATGCATGCATTTGTGCTAAAGTATGTTTACTCCACAAACTCTACTCAAAGTAAGCTGAATTTGGACAAGTTTGTTGAGTAAAATTACAAATTCATGTTTGCTCAAAACAACTCAAAACCACACCCATCATTATTGTATTTCCCAGCATGCTGTCTTGCAGGTTGATTTTCAGAATTGTTTGTTTCAATACCTGTGTTTTTGCATGTACTTTGATTGGTTGATTAATCTTATTCTACAGAAACTTAAATAACATACATTTTTCAAAAGTACTGTAAACCTCAATTAATAGCCTGAGTGTTTATTTGCTTAAAGGCCCAATTGAGTTAAAAACGAGTTTTTCCTGTGTTTTATATTTCCACACAATGAGGTTGGAATAATGCTGTGAAATTGTGAAAATGATAACAATGCCTGTTTAGTGTAAGAGCTGTTTGAAAAGACCGCCTGAATTTCCTTCCTGTTTGGTGGGATGGAGTGTTGGCCTTCCATGGTGACATCACCATGCGGAATATTTGTTAATAAGATAGAGAGATCCAAACTCTCTGCTAATAATAGCTCATTTTCAGTATTCCCGTCCTCACTCAGACCACTCCAAGACAGTCCTAGCTAAATACTTGCTTGATAAATAATTTGTAAGTCGCTCTGGATAAGAGCGTCTGCTAAATGACTTAAATGTAAATGTAAATAAATTGCCCTTTTCTTAACTATTTTTGTTTCTTTTTGACCATTTTAATTGAAAACTATCACAGTAAGGTACTTAATTGTTACCCAGAAATGATTTGATAATGAGATAAAATGGCTGCATTGGACCTTTTAATCACACAAAACAGGTGCTTATCAGAGACAGACTTCTATTTGAGCCAGGCGTCTATTTCCTTAATGCACACAGCGTTTGCTCATTTGCATAGTTCATTGTTTAATTCCAGCAATCACTTACAGCATTTTAATCAATTGCTTAATTTTCAGCACTAATGTGTTATCATTTACACACTGTGCCATGTTTCTTTTTTGTCTTAGTATGCCTCTATAAATTTTTTTAAAATAAATAATTTCCTTGACAGAATAAGCATTACAGTCTTCGACTGTGCATTTTCGGCAGTTCTTCCTTTCGCCACTAGAGGGCAATCGGCTGATTTCTAGGGGTCTGTACTCCCGAAGTTGTTGAATGGTTTTGTGCTTGCCAGTTGGCTAGCAGTTCTCAGCTGTTAGTAGCCAATAGCTAGAAGTTTCTTACTTGCCCCCCAAAATGTATGATTTCTGTAATTTTCTACTCATTACTGAAGTATTTAATGTAACAAATCAAACATTAAACTTCATGGTAACTTCGTAAATAATTCATTTAGACATGGTATTTATTTGAAACAGGCGTTTATTTGTTGAAATTTGTGCCATTGCCCGGTTATTAAAAAGGGACAGGCGGCTATTTGAGACTCTATGTTTAATTTAAGTTTTACGGTAATCCAATCTGTTAGTAGTTCGATTTATTGCACACGTTACTGAGATGGCTGTTCCAGTTTATTTGATTTGGGTTGTTTGAATATCAATCTTCCCTATCCCTACCCCGTCAGTTATTGTGAATGCAGGTTGCGGTCGATTAAAAGTTCAAATTGTTGAATATCCTCACTCTGACTGGATTCCAATAGTCTCTACACATGGCATGCCAGCATAATGTGACTTGCAGTCTTGATGTGGCCTGTAAACCAGGAGTTTCAGACCACTGTGTTAGGGTATAACTAGGCCCTCAAAGAAATACCCTATAATATATGTAATGTATTTTCATAAAGAGTTTAATTTTAAAGATAATATATTCATTTAGAAACTAACTTCAAGGCTACATCAATGAAAAGCATTAAAGTCATGGGTGGTAACTACAATTTACTCGAAAGGCAAGGCACTCTGGGAAGTATGCAAATAAAGTAGAATAAATTCAAAGTTGAGTGAACATTCAATTCAACTTGAGAATGTATGTTGGTTCAGCTACACTCTTAGAAAAAAAGGTGCTATCCAGAACTAAAAAGGGTTCTTTGGCTGTATCCATAGGAGAACCCTTTGAATAATCCCTTTTGGTTCCAGGTAGAACCCTTTTGGGTTCCATGTAGAACCCTTTCCACAGAGAGTTCTAGATGTAACCCAAGAATTCTACCTGAAACCAAAAATGGTTCTACCTGGAACCAAAAAGGGTTCTCCTATTGGGACAGCCGCAGAACCCTTTTTTCCAAGAGTGTATATGCCCACATTTTTTGCAAACTCACAATCTTATTACAGCTGGTTGCCTTACAGTTGTCTATTGAATCAACGTCTTCTTCTTTTTATACAGTGCAGGGTTGCTTTTCCAAAATGTGTAGGTTTCCCAGAAGTCCTGGTTCGTAATTCAGAATTCCCTGATTATTCCGTTCTCATTCTGGGAATCTTACAACCGGCAAATGTGGACATTTTGGGAAAGTTGCAACCCTACTGAATACACCTGTGCTGTGTTCCAGTTGAGCTGTCTGGGGGTGGAGGCTCCGGTGGAGGGGGAGGCGGGCCGATTGGTGCTGACCTCACGGGGGGCTGACGGGACTGTGGTGAGATACGTGCTTCAGGCCGCCTCCCCAGAGGTCTGCAGGGCCTGGGTCAACGATGTGGGACAGATCCTGGAGACCCAGAGGAACTTCCTCAACGGTAGGATGGGAGAAATACTGATAGAAAAACACAACAGCTTTAATTTCAGGATTCATATCTAACCCCATGCTGCCAACTTCCTCAATGGTAGGACAGGAGACACAGACAGACAAGATCTACACAGTAAACACCCACTTACTTTTACTCATGTCTGGCCTTTCCCACTGTTCCCGGGCGCTGAAGACGTGGATGTGGATTAAGGCAGCCCCCCGCACCTCTCTGACTCAGAGGGGTTGGGTTAAATGCGGAAGACACATTTCGGTTGAATGCATTCAGTTGCACAACAGCCTCCCTTTCACTTTCCTTTCCCTTTCAACTTCCTCAACTTTACAATTGGAGACATACTGATGGCAAAACACAACATCCAGGAATCTTTACTAGTCACACGTCTTACATTTGGCCTGATGCAATGTGAGCACTGAGCAGTAATGTTATCCAAAAGCAGCTCAGTACCAAGTCGACTTACACAAACAATAAAACTACAAAGACCAATGCTAATATTTTGACAAACATTGTGTCCCAAAATGACATGTTGCCTGGTCTAAATCCTCTCTCTGTCTTGTACCATGAATTCACCCAGCCCTCCAGTCTCCCATCGAGTACCAGCGCAGAGAGGGTACCAACAAGTCTAACAGCCTGGGCCGGAGCATGAGAGCCCCCCTGTCTTCGGCCAGCAGTCCCCTGCGCCCCCACTCCTCAGCCTCCATCGACCGCCAGCGCCTGCCCTGGCTCCGGTCCTACAACACCTCCCTCCCCACCCTCTACCTGCCCAGCCAGTTGGGTCAGGGAACGGGCCTCCAGGGCCCCTCTGAGACACACACACCCCGGGAGGTAAGGTCATACTGTATATACACATTGACAACACACACACACACACACACACACACACACACACACACACACACACACACACACACACACACACACACACACACACACACACACACACACACACACACACACACATACTGCCGGAGGTAAAGGGCCCAGTCACACACACATACACCTCAGTGACCTACAGCAGTCAGGGGCCAAACACTGGGCTTCTGTTTGACCACAAACAACGAGACACTGCCATCCTCGTTTAGCTCGCCGGACTGGAATGTGCTCCAGCCAAGCCTGACCGAGTGTACACATCCACCCCTTAGGCTACGTTAGATCACATCTCCTCTACTGACTACATGTCTGGATCAGGAATCCTTCAATTAAATCCTAATCTGAAATAATCTGAGATCTCATGAGAAAAAAATGTCATGCCACAATAAAGGAAAAACAATCATCTGTTGGCTATCAGCTCTCAGTATCTAATGTTTAGTTGTGTTGTGTGTGTGTGTGTGTGTTTGCAGTCTCCTCTGGTCAGTAGTAACTCCCAGACAACAGTCTCGCCATCTCACGTCCAGCTGGCTTTCACTGACCAGTCTGGTCTGTCTCACTACTCTCAGACCCAGACCTCCCTGCAGTGCCAAGCGGGGTCCAATGGGCTGCATAGCACACAGGTATACACACGTACATGCACAAACACACAGACACACAGACACACACACGTGCACATGCACGCAAGCATGCGCACGCACACAGCACACAGAAATAAACACACGCAAGGACACAAAACGTTTCTTATAAACCTATTCTCCATTATGGGAAATCATGCATGCTGTAATTACATGATTTACCTATCAATACATCTCAATCTACTCTTTAGGTTTATTGTAGGCATGATTTATCACCGACGCCAACAATATGAATAGGAAAACAAACCAGGAGAAACTGCTGGGGGACTAAATAATAAGTAACGGTTGATTGTATGGCGGAATAATGATCATTCTTATATGGTCATTTATGTTCATTAAAATATGAAAGGCTTTAGTAAATGGCAAACATTTGTACAGTACAGGGGGAATGGAAAGAAGGAATTTGCGTCAAAATGATAGTCAGGCTACTACTTCCCCTGTTGGCCAGAAACAGAAGAGAGAATTATTTTTCAGAATGAAAAAAGAATTTGGAATATTGTAGAGGAGTTTTTTCTGAAACAAGATGAAGAACCAGAAATCGTATCTTGTTGTAGGCCGTTGTTGAGTGTCTTAACCTTAGACCAACCATTAACTACACAACCCTCTGTTATTACTATGCACTTGTATCAAGTATAGACCATCTCTGCTTGCACTTAGCGAGTGGAGCCGACATACCTATTTGTTCTGACTATAGGCAGTTGGTCTATGTATTTACTCAGGCTGGATGGGGCCTATGGGTACATAAACAGGAAACAGCCTGACCCAGACACGGAAGTCAGAGATGCCGATCAATGGCCTAATTGTTCTTTCTCTCCCTCTCCCTCTCATGGTGGAATTTGCACATTGTGTTGTTGTGACTGATATATTGTAAACAGAAAAACAAACCACATTATGGCTGTCGCTGACATACACTGAACAAGAATATAAACGCAACATGTAAAGTGTTGGTCCCATGTTTCATGAGCTGAAATAAAAGATCCCAGAAATGTTCCATACGCACAAAAAGCTTATTTCTCTAAAATTGTGTGCACAAATATGTTTACATCCCTGTTAGTGAGCATTTCTCCTTTGCCAAGATAATCCATCCACCTGACAGGTGTGGCATATCAAGAAGTGGATTAAACAGCATGATCATGATGCAGGTGCACCTTATTGCTGGGGACAATAAAAGGCCACTCTAAAATGTGCAGTTTTGTCACACAACACAATGCCACAGATGTCTCAAGTTGAGGGAGCGTGCAATTGGCATGCTGACTGCAGGAATGTCCACCAGAGCTGTTGCCAGATCATTTCATGTTAATTTCTCTACCATAAGCCACCTCCAACGTTGTTTTAGAGAATTTGTTAATATGTCCAACTGGCCTCACAACCACAGACCACGTGTAACCACGCCAGCCCAGGACCTCCACATCCAGCTTCCTCACCTGCGTGATAGTCTGAGACCAGCCACCCAGACAGCGAATAAAACTGTGGGTTTGCACAAAATAATTTCCCCACAAACTGCCAGAAACCTTCTCAGGGAAGCTCATCTGCGTTCTCGTCATCCTCACCAGGGTCTTGACCTGACTGCAGTTTGGCGTCGTAACCAACTTCAGTGTGCAAATACTCACCTTCAATGGCCACTGACACACTGGAGAAGTTTGCTCTTCACGGATGAATCCCGGCTTCAACTGTACCGGCAGATGTCAGACAGCGTGTATGGCGTCATGTGGGCGAGCGGTTTGCTGATGTTAACATTGTAAACAGTGCCCCGTGGTGGCGGTGGGGTTATGGTATGCGCCGGCATAAGCTACGGACAACGGACACAACTGTATTTTATCGATGGCAATTTGAATGAGATCCTGAGGCTCCGCCGTCCTCACCGACAATGCAAGGCCCCATGTCACAAGGATCTTTTTGTTCAGCGTAGTAGCTCATTTGCAAAACATCTTTATTCGTTAACGTTTCGACCTATATTCCCCTAAAAAATATATATTCTGACATCTAAGATTTCTCCCCAGAGCTTTACACAATGGCTAAAGTGAGGCATATGCATCTCTTTGGGAAAAACAGCTATTTAGGCTACATTTCATAAAATCTATTAATGAAGTTGTAAACATATTTGAATCTGTGTCTCCTCCTCTCCCCCAGCAGAGCGCAGGAGAGGGCTGCAGTACCAAGGGCCTGCCTGGTGAGGCTGTACCTCCTCCTGTATCTGTCTCTGGTCCATTGGCCGGCAAGCGCTCCAGCATCCTGGCCCAGCTCAATGAAGATGACCTATGAACCCTGACCCCTAGGAGGAAGGAGGTTCACGGACCGCCACAGCTACAGAGAGAAGAAGGAGGGCCTCATCTCTGCTTACCATATGTTGATGCTATTGTAACTTAAGGGTCCTTTTGAAGGTGGATGGGGTGCTTCTGTAAGGAGCAAGGACTGGATGGAGACTGCTCTTCTGGACTGTTGCTACTGCTTTTTCAGACTGTTACCGGGCGGTTCATCGACATTCTGAGAAATATAAACCATGATTCTAACGGAATATACAGTATGCGCCTTTCATCTGATTTTTTTGAGCGATGTGATTTGAGGTTGAAAACGTGCCTCTGCGTGGGCACCACTAATGGGTAGCACCCAGCTAGATGTTGCAATGGCTGAGGTTACGAAGGACACTTAATGGACATCAGGTATTATGGTGACTTTGCTTGTTTTATTATGATGACTTTGCTTGTTTAATTTTTCATTTTGGAGAATTTCTATACAGTATATATTGTGCTGTTTACCAGAGGGCTGTGGGATTTGTTCAAAGGAAGAAGAAAAAAGTCCATTCCTGATTGGGGAGGTCACTGGAGAAGTGTCTGTGTGTGAGTGCGCACGCTGCAGGCATGTGTGTGTGCGTATGTGAGCAACATGCGTCTGTGTGTGCATGTGTGAGTGAAATGCGTCCGTGTGTGTGTGTGTAAATATGTGCGTAAATTGTGTGTGTTTGTGTGTTTGTGTGTGTGTGTGTCTGCATGTGTGTGTGTGTGTGTGTGTGTGTGTGTGTGTACAGGATCGGCGGCTTCTCTTCTTGTAAACAAACATGGATCTTTCGACTTTCTTTCTACTTTTCTCTCACACTGCTGGATTCTTCCGACAACTATTTCTATTCTCAGGCTGTTTAAAACATGAAGTCATTCCTCCACTGAGTGTATACATCTGTATATATGTAGAACATTGGATTCATCTCTCGTGGAACAGAATTGTCCTGCTCTTACCGCAGTGTTTCCAATGGATGAGAACGAGAGAACTCTCGATTGTTCTCTTATTCTGTTTGACCCGAAGTTGGCTCTTGTTTGATCTGGAGATTCCAGACTAAAAAGGGGTGAGGGAGCCCCCTGGAGGCACTCTGCGGGCATGACGTCACTCTAATGTCACTTCAGACTTAATGGTATTTCCTTGATTCCTTGTGTTCTCTGCTACCATCCTTTCTCTGTCTCTTTCTCTAAAAGTCAGAGGGAAGTGAGGACATGATTATGTTGGGAGAGAAGAGACGGGGAGAGAACGGGTGGAGAGGACACAAGGAATCGAGGAGAGACTATTGAGATGTGGCCAGAGTGGTGGCCATGCCATAGCCAGTCTGACGGGAATGCTAGGGGACGGAGACAGACTGATATTTCAAACATATGTTTTCTTGATGACAGGAGACATGAAGGGGTGGTATTGAAATGTGGTGAGGTGTCACACAGTCTGTCAATGAAGTCCAATGACGACGTGCCACAGCCTTCTGCTGTGTTCAATGATCTCTGCTGGCTTTTGCTACTCCAGCACATTAGTACACGCCATGCACCTGGCTCAGGCTTACATCTCTGGTTCTTAGATAAAGGACAGCAGTTTAGAGTTAACTACTTGGGTTGTTGTATCAGTTGACACTGTGGATATCAAGTGCTGCATCTGCATGCTCCGTGCTCATCAAAGTGAGACTTTTGCCAAAGCCAGGTGCTTTTAGAACTTCATGTACTTCAATTCATTCTGTTACTCTAATATATTGCCAAATGTTTGTTTTTTTTACACATCAAATCAAATACTTGTAGTTGTGATTTGTTTACTTCAATGCCCGACCTTTCATCTTCTGAATAGAAAAAACGACTGTAAAACGAGAAGAGATAGAAGAGATGATAGATAGAAGAGATGATTTCAGCTCTTGGTGAATTCTTCTCTTTTACCAGTAGAGGTCAGTGTAAAGCTTTCAAATACAGATAGCGGTCATTGGAGGTTAGACAGCTGCATCAAAGATCAATGTCTTCAAGTTACAATGCCCCCTCTAGCTAAATCTGTTTAAAATATCTCAATTACAGTGACTGTTTAAATTCAGAACATAAAAGTTTGGTCCAAAACTCTGTTTCAACTCCTCAGTGCTCGTGGACTAAGGGGTGCTGTTTGTAAAGTTGAAGTCATAGTGGCGATTATTGCTCTGGCATTTTGTGCATGTTACTTAAATATGAAGGAATACCACTACAGAAATTAAGATACACTAAAGAAAAGAGCAGGACAAGGGCTATAATGATGCCATGTTTGACTGAATAGAATCGGTTGTATTATATCAAATAAAAAGCCTTTTGAATTAGGAATTGTCTATTTCATGTCATTTCTGAAGGTATATCCCTCTAACATTGAGATGATCTGAATATATATCGAAAAATATCATGAGTATTAATACATGGAAATAATAACCAAATCAGATTTATATTATTTAATTTATTTTACCCTTATTTTACCAGGTAAGTTGACTGAAAACATGTTCTCATTTACAGCAATGACCTGGGGAATATTTACAGGGGAGAGGAGGGGGGATGAATGATAAAATTGGAATCTGGGGATGATTAGGTGGCCATGATGGTATAGTTGAAGTCAGAAGTTTACATACACCTTAGCCAAATACATTTAAACTCAGTTTTTCACAATTCCTGACATTTAATCCTAGTAAAGATGACCTGTCTTAGGTCAGTTAGGATCACCACTTTATTTTAAGAATGTGAAATGTCAGAATAATAGTAGAGAGAACGATTTATTTCAGCTTTTATTTCTTTCATCACATTCCCAGTGGGCCAGAAGTTTACATACACTCAATTAGTATTTGGTAGCATTGCCTTTAAATTGTTTAACTTGGGTCAAACGTTTCGGGTAGCCTTCCACAAGCTTCCCACAATAAGTTGGGTGAATTTTGGCCCATTCCTCCTGACAGAGCTGGTGTAACGGAATCAGGTTTGTAGGCCTCCTTGCTCGCACACACTTTTTCAGTTCTGCCCACAAATGTTTMCTGCCAAYCTTTAACTTCCTGACTGATGTCTTGAGATGTTGCTTCAATATATTCACATAATTTTCCCTCCTCATGATGCCATCTATTTTGTGAAGTGCACCAGTCCCTCCTGCAGCAAAGCACCCCCACTACATGATGCTGCCACCCCTGTGCTTCACGGTTGGGGTGGTTTTTTTTCGGCTTGCAAGCATCCCCCTTTTTCCTCCAAACATAATGATGGTCATTATGGCCAAACAGTTCTATTTTTGTTTCATCAGACCAGAGGACATTTCTCCAAAAAGTACGATCTTTGTCCCCATATGCAGTTGCAAACCGTAGTCTGGCTTTTTTATGGAGGTTTTGGAGCAGTGGCTTCTTCCTTGCTGAGCGGCCTTTCAGGTTATGTCGATATAGGACTCGTTTTACTGTGGATATAGATACTTTTGTACCTGTTTCCTCCAGCATCTTCACAATGTCCTTTGCTGTTGTTCTGGGATAGATTTGCACTTTTCGCACCAAAGTACGTTGATCTCTATGAGACAGAACGCATCTCCTTCCTGAGCGGTATGACGGCTGCGTGGTCCCATGGCGTTTATACTTGCGCGCTATTGTTTGTACAGATGAACGTGGTACCTTCAGGCATTTGGAAATTGCTCCCGAGGATGAACCAGACTTGGGGAGGTCTACAATTTATTTGGCTGATTTCTTTTGATTTTCCCATGATGTCAAGCAAAGACACTGAGTTTGAAGGTAGGCCTTGAAATACATCCACAGGTACATCTCCAATTGACTCAAATTATGTTAATTAGCCTATCAGAAACCTCTAAAGCCATGACATCATTTTCTGGAGTTTTCCAAGCTGTTTAAAAGGCACAGTCAACTTAGTGTATGTAAACTTCTGACCCACTGGAATTGTGATACAGTGAATTATAAGTGAAATAATCTGTCTGTAAACAATTGTTGGAAAAAGGACCTAATATTTCTGTATGCTCATACATACAGAAATAGCAAGGAGGAAGCTCCCACCTTTTTAATTGTAGTGCCACATATCCCAGCCTAAAGTAAAGAAATACCCTTCAAACAGCCCCTGAAGACAAATGCTGCTTTTCGACTGTAACACCAGTGTTACAGTAGTATATACACCCTTATGTTATACTAGGGAAATTGTGTTTCCATATCTAGGGCTGACAGTGAGGACTTGTGAAAAGCATAATCAACAACCTTTTGCATGATCAAAACAGTTGCTTTGTGAGAAGGTGTTAAAGTTCACTGTTAGCCATTGTAATGTAAATGACAGATGAAAAGTACCCGTTGGCCTGGCTTTGGCCCCAATTAAAAACAGGTCCTCCGGAGCCATGGTCAAATGAGACATGGGTGCTGGCCCAAGTAGAGCGTTTTGGGTAAAACTCTGTGTGGAAATGCACAAAAGAGATAACCCCTGGATAAGCAGGGACACCAGAAATCTGTTCATCAGAATAAACACTCGTCCTGGTCCTGAGCTGTAAAGTAGAGCAGGTCTTGATTGTAAGATGCCTGGGATATATGGGTGCAAGAGGGGTGAGGCTGGTGGCGAGAGGGGGGCTATAAAGAGTATTAACTTTCAGGGGGCTAAATCAAAGGGAGTTCCTATCACCAAGAGGGATTGTTAGTTGGTTAGTTCCCCTCAGAATAAAAGGTCACCCTAGGCAGTAAAGCAGGGCTGAACGTAACACAACTGTGATATATAGGAACTGGGGGGGGCCGGGGGGGGGGTTAGAGAGAGGGAACCTGGAAGAGAGAGGAGTGAGAGAGGTATTAACTTTCAAAATCAAAGGGCTTTCCTGTCACCACTGGGGTGGTCTGAGCAACGGGGGTCCCATTCACGGGGGAGTCCTGTCGAGTGGAGGGCCAGTGCATCTGTTGTCTCAATCTCCTCCATTCAGAGAAAGAAAACAGCCATTAATAAAGCCACATGGCTGTGAACTTGATTGCAGAAGGCCTACTCCAAACTGCCCCGTCTCCCACAAACAGCCTGCGTCCCCAGTCAATGGTGGTCTCTCCCTGTTTACTTTGAGGTGTGAAATCTTTGAACATCCCCTCCACTCCCCATTTTTAAGAGGTGTTTCCTTCACACTTCAATGATACAATGACCCACCATTTGTATTCTGAATGAATACAATCAAATTACAATTGAATGAAACATTAGATATTTTGGTTGACTAGAATGCCATGGATTGTATTAGGTGGAAGAAGGCATAAAAAAACATTTGAGTCTCACACTATCACTCTGAGAAAATATGAGAAAATAACATATAACATTGAATGTGGATTTGCTTTAGCAAGGAATTTCCGTTTATTAAAATGTACATGCAGTCGTAACTTCAATTAAGTTGTCTGTGAAATTGATACATTATTTACAAAGTTTTCCAACAAATGTTGGTTTGTACACATAGGAATGGCAATTCACATTCTGATTAAATAACAAGAATCAATTTCAACAACAGATGAAACTGAGATAGGGGTTTATATATCCACTAATAAAACATTATAACACTGATCCCACAATCATTTGGCCAAACAGCAAATTTCTTAAATCAACCGATATGTGGTATACATATTTCAGATACATTTTCTACCTCATGTAATTCACATTCCATTATAAAAAACGTTTCTGAATTCCAGATTCTCAAAGATGAAACATGCAGAAAGTGGATTATTTGCATGTTACATACATTTGCTGAATTATTTATATTTCAATATTACAAATTAAATCGAAATAAAATTAAGACCTTGGAATTCTTATTTATTATGACTATCTACTCAAGCTGCTATACCAAGTCACTTTACTACTTAAAAACAGTCTTCATTTTGAAAAAAATCAATCATACTGTATATTCTATTATGTACAGACTTCTCGTACTAGTTATTTTTTAACTTTTAATTAATACTTGTTATTTTTGGACTTTTGTATTTGGCATTTGATTCTTGATTGATATTATTGTACTGCATTGTTGAGTTAGCAAGCAAGCATTTCACTGTACCGTGTGCACGTGACCAATAAACTTTGATTTGATTTGACCTTGGACATTGATAGCTGATTAATGTGGGAACCAGGTTATAATGTCACCATCAAGGGTTAAGAGTGGCTACCATCTTGCTATGGGAGATCATTTTTGTGCGACACCTAGAAATGCCCAGTGAACACTGTATCCATATCATAATCCTAAACCTCGCCACTCGCTTTGCTTCCCCTTGTTGTGAAATACCTCTCAAAAGCGTTTTGTTGACGGGCTGAAAATGGTCCCGACTACAGAGGTTAATAGTCTATAGGGTGTCCTTGTCCTCTACTCTCTCTCAGAGGGTCTGTGGCAGTTACAGTACAATCACATATTGCAGTCTCTTGGCTCTATATAGAGTTATTGAATCCCCCCTCTAGTCCGTTCTACTCTCTCTTGATATTGGCCAACAGAGAGTCCGACGTGTTCCCACCGGACCGGCTCTTCCTACTCTGGTGAGTCTTGACGTGTTTGGAGAGGTGGTCGCTCCTCATGAACCTCTTCCCACACTGCTGGCATCCGAACCTCTTCTCCCCGGTGTGTGTTCTGAGGTGGCGCTGTAGCTCGTCGGAGCGGGTGAAGCTCTTCCCGCAGAACAGCCAGTTGCAGATGAACGGCCTCTCCCCGGCATGCCAGCGCAGGTGAGCCTTCAGGTGAGACGTCTTCTTGTACACCTTGCCGCACTCTGGGATATGACAGATGTGCAGTCGTTTCTTGCCAAACTCGAGTCCCCCGCCGTTGGCCTGGCAGTTGGGGCACTTGCAGCGACGGCAGCGGCGTGTGGAGGATAACAGGCCCTTGGAGGTGCCCTGTAGGAGGGCTGCGATTTGGGGCTGGTGGCCCAGGACCAGCTGCCGGCCCAGGGAGAAGGGGTGGTGGTGGTTGGTGGGGCTTCCGTGGCCAGTGGTCTGGGGGAGGCTCCACCAGCCCTGCTGGCCCTCCTCCCCTACATGGTGTTGTCCACCGGATAGATGGTGCCTGGCGGAGGATACAGAGTTCTGAAAGAAGCCGGGAAAGTTTTGTCCCACAGAGACGCCATTATGCTGGGGGTAGTACTGCGGCCCATTGGGACCTTGGCTCTGGGATGAGAGGACCTTGACGGGGGAGAGTTCGAAAGAGTAGGCGGAGGGAGGCTCGGCCGGCGGAGTCAGGGGCAGCTCGTGGTGGTGGTGGTGATGGTGGTGATGATGGTAGAGCGCGTGGGGGTGAGGACCCAGGCCAGAAGGCAGACTCTGTCCAGGGCCAACAGGGAACTGGACCTTGGGCACGGCGAATGTCATCTGATGTGCGGCTGCAGTGAGGCTGGAGGCGCTGAGACTAGAACTAGGGGCCACCGCCACCTCGTTGCTCCAGAGCTGGAACATCCCGGAGGCTGAGCTCACCCCTACCGCCCCCTCATAGGGGAACTGGGAGCTCTCAGAGCCCACCGTGCCACCCACCTGCCAGGCCTGGCTACAGGTGGTGGCCAGGAAGGACAGGGCGTTGGGGGCTCCCTCTGGGGACGAGCTGGGGGTCCGGTCCTGGTGGAAGATGGATAAAGAACATAATTCACTAACTCACACTAATGACCCAGGCTAATCAATCACATTTTTTCATAAAGTACTTTTTACATCACAAGTTGTCACAGAATGCTTTTACAATAAGTCTGGTGAAACTTCAGGAATCTTAGTAATTCAAGTGAATATTGTGTATTAAAAAAATGTATAATGTGCAAATAACAGTAATTTCTCATGAGGTACTTTTATTTGTTCTTGAATATAAGTTTTACATATACAAATGTCAACTACAATATTCACAAATATTTATTGATTACAACTATATCATGATAGAGTATCTGTGCAACTTAAAACTTCCTAACATTCTTTCATTCTGTAAGGATTTAAAATAATAAACGTTTACTTAGCTATAAACGGGACAGCGAATATAGCCTACTGAACATCACATTTTATAACTCTACAGACGTATTAACTTTGAACAAATTATTGCCAGACGCAATACACTGTATAGAAGTGCCTATATTGATTCGTACCAAAACGATTACAAACCTGTAAAAAGGTGTGTAGAAAGTTGTCATTCCGTTGTATCGTCAGCGCAGCCATCTGTCCACGCGCTCTGTGTCTCCGCACCTGCAACACGAGCTGCGCGGAAAGGCAGCGATGAACGAGTTTACCAGGAAAGTTGCGCGGTGTCGATGGAGAGAAGCGCAGCAAGCACTCGGGTCTTGGATGACCCCGAAACTAAAAACAGTCCTATCCAGAAACAAAGTAATCCTGTGTCATGCAAGGCAAGTGTCCGGTCCTCAGTCCGCTTGGTTACAACGCTTAAAATGGTCTGACTGAATGAAAGACACAACTAATTCCAGTTCATGTGGGTCCTCTTTTCAGTCACAAGCAGTCGCATACAGCCACAGAGCAGAGCGCTTCTTTGAAGTGCAAGTGAAGAAGAGACTATCGCAAGAAATCCTGTGGATTATTTCAAAGGCAGTTGCATGAGCTGTATCTTGTCTTTATAAAGAGGAAAGGTCCTCTCAACGGGGTCTCCATGAGAACCAGTATGGAGAGGAGATGTGAGAAGGGGGGTAAGGGAGGGGGGTTGATTGGGGAGGAGGGGGTTACGGAGAAGGGTTGCTCATAATTTGCACTCAATTTCAACCAAATGCTGACCTTGCAAAACAACTCCTCCCTCAATAGTTCTGAAAAACTATGAGGCGTGAAAAAGGTATTCAGTAATATCCTACAATTTGAGGGAGGGATGTGCTCTCGATTTTCTCTGCATATAAACTGCATATCAACGCGGATTTTTAAAATAAATGGGCAACTTTATTACACGTGTAGGCCATTACTGTTATTAATAATACGCCTGATCGTAATAATAAGCATCACCATTTGGCATTTCTGCACATAGCATTATCAATATAGTTTAGAAGACAGAAAAATCTAAACCAAGATCACTCCATTTCTTATTGCCTACACAATTTGCATGAATGGAATAATAATAATTATTGTGCATTCTAAATATAATATTCTTAAATTACTGAACTGTATCAGCAATGTCTACAACGCTTGCAACATCGCTTGAAATTAAGTGGGGTCTTTACTTGTTATTTGATCTTCATGATAGTCAAATACATCGGTGATATATCATACCAGGGTGGAGATGGGCAATACATGATCAAATCAAATATGTATATATGTATATATATCACAGAAACAAATACAACGCTTTTAAATATCGTCCGTTCAGTTCTCTCTCCCTTTTCTCATGGTTACATCTTCCCAGGCTTCACTTGGGATCAGACTGTAAAGAATGTCACATCACCCTCATGACCATAACATTAAATGTTTTCCCTCACAAAGCTAATTGATAAAACCTCATCAAAGCCTCCCCAGTACTCACTGCTAGGTGACACGTCAAATAGGTCCTGCCCTGCGTGACTCCCTCACACTTCAGGGTCAAGGAAAGGCCATTACAGATCTACTGCATTAATACATGCAGATTGGGAGAGTTAATCTAATTCTGTAGATCTGTTAACCATTACAAAGTTAAGAGCTTAAATTCAAGTCGGGAGCTCTGCTCATTTCTCATGTAAATAGGAGAGAAAAGCCTGAGCATCTCTTCTCTTTGCTGTGAACCACATTATTCTCACAGTTCGGCGGTTCTCAATGAAAGAAAATGCAGAGAACTTTGCAGAAAAGGATCAGACTTTGTTCTGTGTTAAGTTAATACCTAACACCACTTTAGCAAAATGTATACATGAGTCATATACCTGTACTGTAAGCAATCATTTCCAAACAGTTACTGTATGATTTAAAGGTTTGCATCATAAGAAAAATATTACAGGCAAACAAAATGTAGATTAAAGATTAACAGGCAAATGTCATTTCAATCTGACCATTGGTATTTTGATGAATGATAAACGAGGGTTCTACTAACTAGTTATTACCACACCAACACAGTATGTAATATTACTCATTTACAAAATAGCTTTATTTTTCTAAAAGAAACTTCATTTGAGGGGTCAGATACATAAGCATAAGGATTGTAAACATTACTGATTGAGTTTGCCCTATGGCCGTTTGAGAAGGATATTTTTACCATTTGTATATAAAAGGGCTTGCAGGGAGAAGTGTGGGGCAGTGTTGCCTCTAATACATACCGTGTGTTACAATTGGTCTAATAAAAAAGGGTAATGACTAACATAGAAAGCAAACACCCTGAAGAAAGTGACATCAGGTGACAGGAAATACATAAAAACGTTATTTTTAAACAGCTTTTCGTGAATTATAGCTCAAGCCTTCATGTAATACTAATGCGTTTCAGTTTTTTCATGTTCATTTTATATTGGCTTGACATAGATGATCTATTAATTGGTGCGTGAATAAACAGCCTCGACAAAGATCATGCAAATGATTCATTTAGTACGTGGTTGGCTCTTATCTCTGAATGACCCCGACTGAGGAAAGCCTATGGAGAACAATTCAGCTCCATTTCCAAATGTTTTGTTCCACCCACCCTTTCTGAAGAGTACGAGATATCCATTAGATTTGCCGTAACCTTAGCTTGCCACCTAAAAACAAAAGATAATATAGCTCTCCTCAGAAATGCTGTACTCAATTATGTTTGCCTGGTAAACAGCATTTGTAATCAACATTTTGTAACAGAGTATTTTCACTTTGAAATCCGTTCCTTTTAAAACGGGTTAGTTTCCAAGGTCTCTAAGAAAATGATCTGCCATCTTTGGATATGCACTGAGTACACAAAACATTAGGATCACCTGCTCTTTCCATGACATAGACTGACCATGTAAATCCATGTGAAAGCTATGATGCCTTATTGATGTCATTTGTTAAATCCACTTCAATCAGTGTAGATCCTCCCTTTAGATTTGTGTGTATTAGGTCGTTGTTTGGGAATTGTTAGATTACTTGTTAGATATTGCTGCACTGTCGGGAACTAGAAGCACAAGCATTTCGCTACACTCGCATTAACATCTGCTAACCATGTGTATGTGACCAATACAATTTGATTTTATGAAGGGGAGGAGACCGGTTGAAGAATGATTTTGAAGCCCTGAGACAATTGAGACATGGATTGTGTATGTGTGCCATTCATAGGGTGAATGAGCGAGACAAAAGATTTAAGTGCCTTTGAACGGGGTATGGTATGTGCACCAAGCGCACCAGTTTGAGTCAAGAACTGAAAAGCTGCTGGGTTTCTCACGCTCAACAGTTTCCCATGTGTACAAAGAATGGTCCACCACCCAAAAGGACATCCAGACAACTTGACACAACTCTGGGAAGCATTGGAGTCAACATGGGCCAGGATCCCTGTGAAACACTTTCGGCACCTTGTAGAGTCCATGTCCCGACAAACTGAGGCTGTTCTGAGGGCAAAGGGTGTGGGGGTGCGCAACTCAACATTAGGAAGATGTTCTTAATGTTTTGTACACTCAGTGTAAATTCCCCGTGCATCCTTTCAAAAATCTAACAGTATCATTCATGATTTTTAAAGGTAGAAATAAAAAAAAACAGTTGCAAACAAATCAAAGAGAGCAAGAGCTCTTCCAAGAAGGAAGACATCAAATATTAGTGCCGTCCCATCTTCAAAGCTCTGAGGTACCCAGGCTGCTGCTCTGTGTCTCCTCTTGCTTTATTACCCAGCACAAGTTGTTAATTACCCTGATTCCTATTTCCTGTCCCCACTCCCCCCCCTTCCCCACTGTACCGACTCCCTCCCTCCCTCCCAGATGAGGTGCTTTGAAGTGTAAAGTACTCTCTCCTCACTTTGAACTGTGAAAACAATGCTCATGTGGTGCTCTGCTTACGGCTTACCTTCCCTTCCCCATGTTAGCTAATTTAAATAGACCTGGATACATACAGCAAGCAGGCTTCCTTCTACACTATTTCATGGGACAACAAGAGAGTGTTTTCCAGAGAGCGAGCGGTCCCAGTGTTCAGTAAACAGCTGTTGTGATAGCAGGCAATCAGGCCTCACGACTGTAAACATTCAGGGATGTGCTGGATTTTTATTTGATTTATTTTACCTTAATGTAACTAGGCAAGTCAGTTAAGATCATATTCTTATTTTCAATGACGGCCTAGGAACAGCAGGTTAAAGGCCTTGTTCAGGGGCAGAACAACAGATTATTATTTTTTATATATATATTTTTACCTTATCAGCTTGGGGATTTGATCTTGCAACCTTTACGGTTACAAGTCCAACGCTCTAACCACTCTGGCTACCTGCCGCCCCTAGGGTCAGATAGGCAGCTGGCCACCAACTTCAACACTGAGAATGTCTTGGCTGGCCTATCGAATATAATATTTTCTTAAAGCCATTTCAAGAATTTGAACTGAAATTATAATTGATGACAACCACATTTATGAGATATATTAGACACAAACTACCTGAGGCATATAGAATTTTGCTGAGGGTCATTGCTATATTGTAATGTTAAATGACATTTTATTTGTCACATGCGCCGGATACAACGTTACCGTGAAATGCTTACTTACAAGAATTTAACCAACAATGCAGTTCAAGAAATAGAGTTAAGAAAATATTCACTAAATAAAATAGTAAAAAATTAAAAAAATTTAATAGAAAGTACAGGTTAGTTGAAGTAATGTACTTTACATGTAGGTAGGGGTAAAGTGACTATGCATAGATAATAAACAGCGAGTAGCAGAAGTGTAAAAACAAAGGGGGGGGGGGGGTCAATGTAAATAATCCGGATGGCCATTTCAATTTCAATCTGTTCCGTTGATAAGGAAACAAAAATATAAATTTTCACCCATTACAGATGACAAAACACTAGCCATGCTGTTTTGTCACCGATCAATTCCCTCTTTAAAGCACCCAAAACAATGCAAGAAGAATATTCTAGTAGCTAGTCAAGCTGTTTTTTTTCTTCCATTTCATCATCTTGCCTGGGGGGCAGTTTAAAAGCCCTCAGATCACTAAAATGTCCCAGCTGTCATGACCATCTGCACCCTAAAAGGCCATACAGCCACATAACAGAGGACAGAGGAGAGGAACTGCCTTTGTACTGGTGGCCCATGGGTACATCCCAAATGGCACCCTATTCCCTACATAGTGCACTACTTTTGACCAGATCATGGGCCCTGGTCAAAAGCAGTGCACTACATAGGAATAGGGTTCCATTTTGGAACGCAACCTGTGTCAGAAGCTCCTGTTTTACAGCACCAAGCTGACTAAATGACCCTCATGTGACAAACAGTGGGCTAATGGAAGAGACAGGAGACAGACAGAAGGTTTAAAGCCTGCAGCTTGGCTGCACTGCTTTACTTTAGAAGCATTCAGAAGGAGAAAAAGGGGACAATATGGTGTGTAATTACCATGACAGTACTGTATTATTGGAATGAAGACTAACTTCAACAGCTGAAGTTTACAGTAGGCAATAATATGACCATTTTAAAGTTCAATCGGGACATTTTTTCCTGACTCAAATGGTGTGTTGGGGAGGAGAGTCGGGGGGATTTCACTATATATTGCAGGGGAATTAAACTTGTCACTCTGAAAACAACAACTTCCCAAAAGAGTGCTTAATAAATGATGATCTTTATTATGATCTTTAGAAGTGATTTCTATGTAAATACTGTGAAATATAGGTCTCCAAATACTAAACAAACAGTATTGAAATGGTATAGACAGAGTAAATTCCAGAATCCAGATGTAGAAATTAGAGAATAAAAAAATAAAAAAAATAAAAAAATATTTATATCGATTAATCCAGAATTCCCACACCTGTGCAACTAGGCCCTACACCTGTCTATTAGCATGTATGCAAGCTCCAGCCTTCAGTCACCTGGGCAGACGCAGACAGACAGCACACATCTCCACTTGTCAAAGAAAACTTTTATCAATACCAGGAGCACTTGAAGTTTGTTTGCATTTTGTTTTCCGGCACTCTTAACAACTTCAGAAGTCAGATCACAGGAGTGTGTGATCAAAGCGCCTTGCGGTTAGTTCTGGAAACACAGGAGTGCTACGCACGGCTTTGATACTCCACATCAATATTTCAATTCAACAATCGCTTGACATGCACCCGTACTCCCAGAGACGAAAGACGAAAGGAAGGAGTAGAGAGAGAGAGAGAGAGATCTAGGGAAGGTAGAAGGGGAGCTGTATGGAGGAACTAAGAGAGCTGGATTGATGGAATTGTTAACATGTCTTTTCCTTTCATAGCAATGTTGCACAAAGGCAACTGATCTTCTTTATAGCCGTTACCTTTGTGATTTTTGTTTCACATTTTTTCTTCACACTGTGTGATAGGCTAGAAAACACAATAATGCCTTTTCAACAACATAGAACTATTGTAGGCACTTCTGTTTGTAGCAAACCGTGGTACGAAAAGGTCAGCAGAATTTGTTTTACAGGTTTTTATCAAAGGGGCATACACTCTCAGAAAAAAGGGTATGGTTAGGGTACAGTATTGTTCCCTGGGGTACAACAAGATGAAAATACACATCATGTACCTTCAGAGGTACACATGTAATCTCACATGGTACTGTTCGGTACCTTTTAGGGTACATGCGCGGATAATCTAGTGTAAATGGTACATTTTTGTACCCAATATTTTGAATATAAAAAGGTACGATCATCACATCACACACTCTCAAAAACCACGTCCATCATTTTCATATTTCCCAGCATGCTCTATTGCAGGTAATTTTTTTTTACTGTTTCATTATGTGTGTTTTTGCATGCACATTGATTTATGCTAAATAAAGACAAATATTTTTTTAAATAAACTAATCCAATCTGTTAGTAGTTGGACTTATTGCAACCGTTACTGTGATCGTTGTTGTCACGTTTTGACTTTAGTTCCTTTTTTATGTCTTTGTGTTAGTTTGGTCAGGGCGTGAGTTGGGGTGGGTAGTCTATGTTCTTTTTTCTATGTTATTGTATTTCTGTGTTTGGCCTGGTATGGTTCTCAATCAGAGGCAGCTGTCAATCATTGTCTCTGATTGAGAATCATACTAAGGTAGCCTGTTTTCCCCATTTTGGTTGTGGGTGTTTATTTTCCGTTTCAGTGTTTGTACCATACGGGACTGTTTTGGTTTTCATTTATTCTCTTGTTCTGTTTTTTGTATTTTGTATTCATTCTCGATTAAACGATATTATGGATACGTACCACGCTGCATTTTGGTCCTCCTCTCCTTCACCAGACGAGAATCGTTACAGTTGTTTCCGTTTAGATGGTTTAGTTAGTCTTTATCCCTACCTTGTCAGTCATTCTAATGCAGGTTGCAGGTGATTAAAGGTCCCACACAGTCATCTTATTTCCCAAGTAAATATAATATAATTATCACCCATAATATTTTTACACTATTAAAATGCTCTGAATTGAAGAAATGTTACATTTTCCCTCATCTCCAACTATCCCGAGTGGTGCAGCGGTCTAAGGCACAGCATCTCAGTGCTAGAGGCATCACTACAGACCCTGGTTTGATTCCAGGCTGTATCACAACCTGCTGTGATTGGGAGTCCCATAGGGCGGCGCACTATTTGCCCAGCGTCGTCTGGGTTAGGGTTTGGCTAGAGTAGGCTGTCAATGTAAATACGAATTTATTCTTAACTGGCTTGCTTAGTTAAATAAAATATCAGGAAGACTGAAAGAACACGCTGAGTGGGTGGGGACCTTATATTCATGAGCTTCTCTTGACTGACAGCTCTTTGAAACTCTTTGAAACACCCGTGTGGTCTTTGCCAGGTAACAATGGGCCACATGTCATTGATGACCAGGTAAACAATAGATGTGGTAAAGGAGTCAATGGACCACAGATGTTTTATTGACCAGATTGGCGCACATTCAACAGAAATCGAACAAAGTGTATTTTAATCAAATCTGTCATGATCTATGTAGTGTAACAGTCCCACAATGTGGTTACTGAAGTTAGATTTGGGTATATCTGGCTGTTTTCGCTGCATAACATGTAGAAGTTGTCCCTTTTAAGGTTTATAAGAAGTGACTGCTAAATGCTAACGCCCATTCCTATTACTGGTTAGCATAGCTAGCATACAACAATCACTGGTAGTAGTCAGTCTTTTTAAACTGCAATGCAGTTGATTGGTGATGATGACATGAACATGTATTGGGGTTGACATCCATATAGTATTATACCCGGATTTTTACCTCAACATAGTGTGGAATACACAAACAATAGCCTAAATGTAGGATCATTTTGCTGGTGGGCAATGAGGAGACTCGGGATCTTTCCCCCACGCGTTTCCATGGCAATTCCATTGTTTTGGTCGAGTTTGATTAACCTCTTTACTGCTTCTATGGGCCACATGTCATTCCAAGCCTAGATAGTATGCCTCAACCCATGTTATCTGCAAAATGCTCTCATGGTCAACAGATCTGATCATGGACTGTTGGATATCAGCAGCAATAAAGAATTGCATTTCAATTGTTTTGTAACTAATTACACAATACAGTTCACTGATACACTTCTTCACAAGAATTTGTATTTTATTTTATTGAACCTTTATTTAACTAGGCAAGTCAGTTAAGAACAAATTCTTATTTACAATGACGGCCTACACCGGCCAAACCCAGACGACACTGGGCCAATTGTGCACCGTCCTATGGGACTGCCAATCACAGCCAGTTGTGATACAGCCTGGATTCAAACCAGGGTGTCTGTAGTGACACCTCTGTCACTGAGATTCAGTGCCTTAGACCGCTGTACCACTCGGGAGCCCAGTAATGTCACATTAGAAGCTTAGACATAAGGGAATGTTCATGAAAACAACATACAAAAAGTGTCCTGGACAATTTATTGGTGCCTCTGTATTAAATCAAATCAATTTTATTTGTCACATGTGCTGAATACAACAGGTGTAGACCTTACAGTGAAATGCTTACTTACAAGCCCTTAACCATCAATGCAGTTTTAAGAAAATAAGAGTTGTGAAAATATTTACTAAATAAACAGTAACAAAATAAAATAACAATAATGAGGCTATATAAAGGAGGTACCGGTACTGAGTCAATGTGTGCGGTTACAGGTTAGTTGAAGTAATTTGTACATGTAGGTAGGGGTAAAGTGACTATGCATAGATAATAAACAGCAAGTAGCAGCAGTGTAAAAACAATGGGGTGGCGGGGGGTGTGGGTGTCAATGCAAATAGTCTGGGTGGACATTTGACTCATTGTTCAGCAGTCTTATGGTTTCAAGGTAGAAGCTGTTAAGGAGCCTTTTAGACCTATACTTGGCGCTCCGGTACCGCTTGCCGTGTGGTAGCAGAGAGAACAGTCAATGACTTGGGTGACTGGAGTCTTTGACCATTTTTTGGGCCTTCCTCTGGCACTGCCTGGCATATAGGTCCTGGATGGCAGGAAGCTTGTCCACAGTGATGTACTGGGTTGCACGCACTACTCTCTGTAGCGCCTTACGGTCTGATGCCAAGTAGTTGCCATACCAGGCGGTGATGCAACCGGTCAAGATGCTCTCGATGGTGCAGCTGTAGAATTTCTTGAGGATCAGGGGACCCATTCCAAATAATTTCAGTCTCCTGTGGGGGTAAATGCGTTGTCGTGCGCTCTTCACAACTTTATTGGTGTGTTTGGACCATGATAGTTTGTTTGTGATGTGGATACCAAGGAACTTGAAACTCTCATCCCGCTCCACAGCATCCTCGTTGATGTGAATGGGGGTGTGTTCGGCCCTCCTTTTCCTGTAGTCCACGATCATCACCTTTGTCTTGCTCACGTTGAGGTAGAGGTTGTTGTCCTGGCACCACACTGCCAGGTCTCTGACCTCCTCCCTTTAGGCTGCCTCATCGTTGTCGATGATCAGGCCTACCATCTTTGTGTCGTCAGCAAACTTAATGATGGTGTTGGAGTCGTGCTTGGCCACCCTGTCATGGGTGAACAGAGAGTACAGGCGGGGACTAAGCATGCACCCCTGAGGGGCACCCATGTTGAGTATCAGGATGGCAGATGTGCTGTTGCCTAGCCTTACCACCTGGGGGCAGCCTGTCAGGAAGTCCAAAATCCAGTTACAGAGGGAGGTGTTTAGTCCCAGGGTCCTTATCTTAGTGATGAGCTTTGTGGGCACTATGGTGTTGAACGCTGAGCTGCAGTCAATGAACAGCATTCTCACATAGGTGTTCCTTTTGTCCAGGTGGGAAAGYGCAGTGTGMAYTGCGATTGAGATTGCGACATCTGTGGATCTGTTGGGGCGGTTTGTGAATTGGAGTGGGTCTAGGGTTTCCAGGATGATGGTGTTGATGTGATCCATGACCAGCCTTTCAAAGCACTGTGTGGCTACTGACATGAGTTACCTTCGCTTTCTTGGGCACAGGGTCTATGGTGGTCTGCTTGAAACACGTAGGTATTACACACTCGGTCAGGGAGAGGTTGAAAATGTCAGTGAAGACACTTGCCAGTTGGTTCACACATGCTTCGAGTACACGTCCTGGTAAGGTCTTGCTAACATCGGCTATGGAGAGAGTGATCACCCAGTCGTCCGGAACAGATGGTGCTCTCATGCACACTTCAGTGTGCCTTGCCTTGAAGCAAGCAGAAAATACATTTAGCACATCTGGTAGGCTCGCATCACTGGGCAGCTTACGGCTGGGTTTCCCTTTGTAATCCATAATAGTTTGCAAGCCCTGCCACATCCGACATGCGTTAGAGCTGATGTAGTAGGATTCAATCTTGTATTGACGCTTTGCCTGTTTGATGGTTCGTCTGAGGGCATAACATGATTTCTTATAAGCGTCCGTATTAGTGTCCCGGTCCTTGAAAGTGGCAGCTCTAGCCTTTAGCTCGGTGCGGATGTTGCCTGTAATCCATGGTTTCTGGTTGGGATATGTACGTAGGGTCACTGTGCGACGTCGTCGATGCACTTATTGATGAAGTCGTTGACTGAGGTGGTATACTCCTCAACGCCATTGGATGAATCGCGGAACATATTCCAGTCTGTGCTAGCAAAACAATCCTCTAGCGTAGCATCCGCGTCATCTGATCGCTTGCGTATTGAGCGAGTCACTGGTAATTCCTGCTTTAGTTTTTGCTTGTAAGCAGAGGTCAGGAGGATAGAATTATGGTCAGATTTTCCAAATAGACGCGAGGGAGAGCTTTGTACCCATCTCTGTGTGTGGAGTAAAGGTGGTCTAGACTTTTTCCACCTCTGGTTGCACATATGACATGCTGGTAGAAACCAGGCAAAAAGGATTTAAGTTTGCCTGCATAAAGACCCCGGCCACTCGGAGTGCCGCTTCCGGATGAGCTCTTTCCTGTTTGCCCATGGCCTTATACAGTTCGTTGAGTGCGGTTTTAGTGCCAGCGTCGGTTTGTGGTGATAAACAGACGGCCACAAAAAATATAGATGAAAACTCTCTTGGTAGATAGTGTGGTCTACAGTATATCACGAGGTACTTTACCTCAGGCAAGCAATACCTCGAGACTACCTTAATATTAGACATCGTGCACCAGCTGTTATTGACAAATAGACGCACCCCCCCACCCCTCATCTTACCGGACATAGCTGTTCCTTCTTTTCTTCATGCGAATGACGGGGATATGGGCCTTGTCTGGGCGCAACATTATATCCTTTCTGACTCATTAAAGACATTTTTTTGTCCAGTTCGAGGTGAGTAATCGCTGTTCTGATATCCAGAAGCTCTTTTCGGTCATAAGAGACGGTAGCAGCAACATTATGTACAAAATAAGTTACACACTATGCGAAAAAACACACCAAATAGCAAAATTGGTGAGGTCCCCGTAAAACTGCAGCCATCCCCTCCGGCGCCATTCTTTCTATCTATTAGCATAAAAATTACAATATGTTCAGAATTGTATGTATCGATCAGACATTTATTTGATCATTTACAATAGGTCAGCATAGCTGAAATATTGATCAACATGAACACTCATGAGACAAAAAACATGAAAAATAATGGTGAGACATCATTTGATATTTAAAAAAATATACAGTGCCAGTCAAAAGTTTGGACACCTACTCATTCAAGGGTTTTTCTTTATTTGTACTATTTTCTACATTGTAGAATAATAGTGAAGACATCAAAACTATGAAATAACACATATGGAATCATGTAGTAACCAAACATGTGTTAAAATATATGTTATATTTGAGATTCTTCAAAGTAGCCACCCTTTGCCTTGATGACAGCTTTGCACACTATTGGTCAACCAGCTTCATGAGGTAGTCACCTGGAATGCATTTCAATTAACAAGTGTGCCTTGTTAAAAGTAAATTTGTGGAATTTCTTTACTTCTTAATGCGTTTGAGCCAATCGCTATGATGAAACTGGCTCTCATGAGGACGGAAGACCCAGAGTTACCTCTGCTGCAGAGGATAAGTTCATTAGAGTTACCAGCCTCAAATATTGCAGCCCAAATAAATGCTTCACAGAGTTCAAGTAACAGACACATCTCAACATCAACTGTTCAGAGGAGACTGCGTGAATCAGGCCTTCATGGTCGAATTGCTGCAAAGAAACCACTACTGAAGGACACCAATAAGAAGAAGAGACTTGCTTGGGCCAAGAAACATGAGCAATGGACATTAGATCGGTGGGAATATGTCCTTTGGTCTGATGAGTCCAAATTTGAGATTTTTGTTTACAACCGCCGTGTCTTTATGAGACATAGAGTAGGTGAACAGATGATCTCTGCATGTGTGGTTCGCACCGTGAAGCATGGAGGAGGAGGTGTGATGGTGTGGGGGTGCTTTGCTGGTGACACTGTCAGTGATTTATTTAGAATCCAAGGCACACTTAACCAGCATGGCTACCACAGCATTCTGGAGCGATACGCCATCCCATTTGGTTTGCGCTTAGTGGGACTATCATTTGTTTTTCAACAGGACAATGACCCAACACCTCCAGGCTGTGTAAGGGCTATTTGACCAAAAAGGAGAGTGGACTGCTGCATCAGATGACCTGGCCTCCACAATCACCCGACCTCAACCCAATTGAGATGGTTTGGGATGAGTTGGACCGCAGAGTGAAGGAAAAGCAGTGCTCAGCATATGTGGGAACTCCTTCAAGACTGTTGGAAAAGCATTCCTCATGAAGCTGGTTGAGAGAATGCCAAGAGTGTGCAAAGCTGTCATCAAGGCAAAGGGTGACTACTTTGAAGAATCTAAGATATATTTTGATTTGTTTTACACTTTTTTGGTTACTACATGATTCCATGTGTTATTTTGTAGTTTTTTTACTACATGATTCCATGTATTCTACAATGTATTCTACAAAATAAAGAAAAACCTTTGAATGAGTAGGTGTGTCCAAACTTCTGACTGGTACTGTATATACAATATATTAGAGCCATAAGCCTATATCTCCAATCCGAATGCTTGAAAAAACCCAATTCAAAGTAACAAAATGTCAAGCGATCATATCACGTAAAAGTGAATTACTTAGATTGATGGGGAGTAGGAAAGGAGGGGGACCCATGTTCCCTGCTTCAATCAAGCAGGCTTCAGTCACCCCCAAGATTGAAGCAGGATACAAATCCAGTTATGACATCCTCCTTGCCAGGCCTCACACTGTGCAAACACGGGTCCTGGGATGGACAGCTTGCACAGCTTCCTCACATACGGCGCTGGATCAAGCGTGACCTCGTTGAAGAGAAGATGTAAATGGGAAATGTTTGTAAATGGGTAATTCATTGAATTTCCTTTGATTTATGATGCGTCAATTTGTTGATATAGTGATCTAATCATTCTACAATATGTTTTCTCGTGTTTTTGAAGTACTGTTTTACAAATGTGCAATATTTGGTCGTGCCCTTTGTTGTGAAATTTTTCAATGTTTTGTATTTAGAATTTTTGTGTACCTGAAATGCTCAATTGATTTGAAATGAATAACTATTACTTACAGAATGTTGGGTCTGTCTTCACAGCATACACCCCTTTCTTTGCCTTGGGAAAGCTGATTTCGTATCACAGCATTCCTGCTGCGATGGTTGCCTGGGAAGCTGTGCAGACAGAGTAGATGTTGAGATTTCTAAAATGTTTCAATCAGTACACGCTTGATGATAGTTGAGAGACAAAAGGAGATGGAAGATGAAATAATACCCCCCCCCCCCATCAGCAATCAAATCAAATGTTATTGGTCACCACACACCTGGTTAGCAGATGTTAATGCGAGTGAAATGCTTGTGCCTCTAGTTCCCGCAGTAATATCTAACAAGTATTCTAAATTCCCAACAACTACTAAATACACACAACTCTAAAGGGATGGGAATAAGAATATGAAAATATAATTTCTTCCCGACTTCAACTCTGTATAAATATATGGATGAGCGATGGCCGAGCGGCATAGACAAGGTGCATAGATGGGTATAGGTACTGTATATACATATGAGATGAGTAATGTAAGATATGTTAAATTATTAAAGTGGCATTGTTTTAAGTGACTAGTGATCCTCATTTACTAAACGTGCCCAGTGATATGAGTCTAGTAGGAGCAAGCAGCCTCTTCTGCAGTTAGTGATTTCTGTTTAGCAGTCTGATTGCCTTGAGAAAGAAGCTGTTTTTCAGTCTCTCGGTTCTCAGCTTTGATGAACTTGTACGGACCTTACTCTTCTGGATGGTAGCGGGGTGAACAGGCAGTGGCTCGGGTGGTTGATGTCCTTGATGATCTTTTTGGCCTTCCTGTGACATCGGGTGCTGTAGGTGTCTTGGAGGGCAGGTAGTTTGCCCCCGGTGATGCGTTGTGCAGACCACACCACCCTCTGGAGGGCCTTGCGGTTGAGGGCGATGCAGTTGCCATACCAGGCGGTGATACAGCTCGACAGAATGCTCTCGATTGTGCATCTGTAAAAGTTTGTCAGGGTTTTAGGTGACAAGCCAAATTTATTCAGCCTTCTGAGGTTGAAGAGGCGCTGTTGCACCTTCTTCACCACACTGCCTGTGTGGGTGGACCATTTTAGTTTGTCTGTGATGTGTAAGGAACTTAAAACTTTCCACCTTCTCCACTACTGTCCCTTTGATGTGGATAGGGGGTGCTCCCTCTGCTGTTTCCTGAAGGCCACGATCATCTCCTTTGTTGTTTTGACATTGAGTGAGAGGTTGTTTTCCTGACACACACACTCCGAGTGCCCTCACCTCCTCTCTGTAGGGGGTCTCGTCGTTGTTGGTAATCAAGCCCAGTACTGTTGTTTCGTCTGCAAACTTGATGATTGAGTTAGAGGCGTGCATGTCCACACAGTCATGGGTGAACAGGGAMWACAAGAGGGGGCTGAGCAGGCACCCTTGTGGGGTCCCAGTGTCGAGGGTCAGCAAAGTGGAGATGTTGTTTCCTAACTTCACCACCTGGGGTGCCCCGTAAGAAAGTCCAGGACCCAATTGCACAGGGTGGGGTTGAGACCCAGGGCCTCCAGCTTAATGATGAGCTTGGATGGTACTATGGTGTTGAATGCTGAGCTGTAGTCAATGAACAGCATTCTTACATAGGTATTCCTCTTGTCCAGATGGGATAGGGCAGTGTGCCGTGTGATGGCGATTGCATCATCTGTGGACCTGTTGGGGCTGTATGCAAATTGAAGTGGGTCTAGGGTGACAGGTAAGGTGGAGGTGATATGATCCTTGACTAGTCTCTTAAAGCACTTCATGATGACAGAAGTGAGTGCTATGGGGCGGTAGTCATTTAGTTCAGTTACCATTGCCTTCTTGGGTACAGGAACAATGGTGGCCATCTTGAAGCATTTAGGGACAGCAGAATGGGTTAGGGAGCGATTGAATACGTCCGTAAACACACCAGCCAGCTGGTCTGCACATGCTCTGAGGACGCAGCTAGGGATGGCGTCTGGGCCAGCAGCCTTGCGAGGGTTAACACATTTAAAAGTCTTACTCACGTCGGGCACGGAGAAGGAGGAGGGGGTGCAGTCCTTGTTAGTGGGCCGCAACGGTGGCAAAGAAGGTGATTCGTTTGTCTGGAAGCGAGACGTCGGTGTCCATAACGTGGCTGATTTTCTTTTTGTAGTCCTTGATTTCCTGTAGACCCTGCCACATACGTCTCGTGTCTGAGCCGTTGAATTGCGACTCCACTTTGTCCCTATACCGACATTTCGCTTGTTTGATTGCCTTACGGAGGGAATAACTACACTGTTTATATTCGCCCATATTCTCAGTCCTCTTTCCATGGTTAAATGTGGTGGTTCGCGCTTTCAGTTTTGCGCGAATGCCACCATCCATCCACGATTTCTGGTTAGGGTAGATTTTAATAGTCACAGTGGGTACAACATCTCCAATGCACTTCCTTATAAACTCACTCACCGAGTCAGCGGAACATTTCCCCAGTCCGCGTGATCAAAACAATCTTGATGCATGGATTCCGATTGGTCAGACCAGCGTTGAATGGTTCTAGTCACAGGTACATCCAGTTTGAGTCTCTGCCTATAAGACGGTAGGAGCAAGATGGAGTCGTGGTCAGATTTGCCAAAGGGAGGGCGAGGGAGGGCCTTGTATGCATCGTGGAAGTTAGAGTAGCAGTGATTGCCTGCTCAAGTGCTGCAATCAATATGCTGATAAAATTTAAGTAGCCTTGTTCTCAAATTTGTTTTGTGAAAATCCCCAGCTACAATAAATGCATATATGGTGCATATATATACACAGCTGTGACGATAACTGACGAGAATTCTCTTGGGAGATAATATTGCCAGCATTTGATTGAAAGGGATTTTAGATTGGGTGAGCAGAAGGATTTGAGTTCCTGTATATTGTTATGATTACACCATGAGTCGTTAATCATGAATCATACACCCCCGCCCTTTTTCTTCCCAGAGCGMTTTTTTATCTCTGTCGGCGCAACGAATTAAGCCCGGTGGCTGAACCGACTCCGACAACGTATCCCGAGAGAGCCATGTTTCCGTGAAACTGACAATTTTACAATCTCTGATGTCTCTCTGGAAGGCAACCCTTGCTCTAATTTGGTCTACCTTGTTTTCAAGAGACTGGACATTGGCGAGTAGTATACTCGGAAGCGGTGGGTGGTGTGCACGCCTACGGAACCAGGACGCCGCTCTGTCTGCCTCTTCTTCGGCGACATTGTTTTGGGTCGGTTTCTGGGATTAGATCCACTGTCCTAGGTGATGGTCCGAACAAAGGATCCGCATCGGGAAAGTTGTATTCCTGGTCGTAATGTTGGTAAGTTGACATCTATCTTATATTCAATAGTTCTTCCCGGCTGCATGCAATAACACTTAAGATTTTCTGGGCTAACAATGTAAAAAATAATACATTAAAAAGCAATACTGCATAGTTTCCTAAGGACTTGAAGCGAGGCGACCATCTCTGTTGGCACCATCTTGCAGGTAAATTAAAAACTTGCATGCTCATTAATGTGCTGGTTGTCATACCGCTGCTGCCATTTCAAGGGCATTTGAGAATGTGTTTGAAACTTGGAAACATGAATACACTAGCTATCTCCAATCGAACAACTGACTTGAGAAATAATCTCATCAATCTCATCATGACCCTCTGTCATGGCATTGAAACGCCTGCTCAAGAAAACTTCCGACACAGACAGTGAACAATCGATTTGGTGGCATTCTCTCTTTACTGTGTCGCCACCATGCCACGTACAAGGACCGCTACTTCGATGCAGACAAGAAACAGGGTTTACATGAAATGTTACATACACAGCTGGACAAGATGGAAACGGACACAGTGACAGTGCGCACCGAGTAAGAGAGGCCACGGACAGGCCTCTATAATACAGAGTTAAAACTTCACTACTTGACAAATTCTTATTTACAATGACGGCCTACCCCGGCCAAACCCTTCTGCGTCTATGTGTGTGTGTTATCTATTTAACTGTACTACAATGTTTAAAAGGCTGCAAAAAAATGTAATATCGGTTATCGTTTTTTTGGCAAGGAAAATATCGGATATCGGTATCAGCAAAAAATGTCATATCGGTGCATCACTAGTGACTATAAGGTGTGTTACAGAAAATATACCGTTCACAAGTCAAAAGAGCCACAGTTACAGCAGAAGTCACTGTGTCAGACTCATCAAACTCTGATACTTACACTCCTGTTCAAAAGTTTGGGGCCACTTAGAAATGTCCTTGTTTTTTAAATAAAAGCTCATTTTTTGTCCATTAAAATAACATCAAATTGATCAGGAATACAGTGTAGACATAGTACCTGCAAAACACCAGTCTCAACGTCAACAGTGAAGAGGCGACTCCGGGACGCTGGCCTTCTAGGCAGAGTTCCTCTGTCCAGTGTCTGTGTTCTTTTGCCCATCTTAATCTTTTCTTTTTATTGGCCAGTCTGAGATATAGCTTTTTCTTTGCAACTCTGCCTAGAAGGCCAGCATCCCGGAGTCACCTCTTCAATGTTGACGTTGAAACTGGTGTTTTGCTTGTACTATTTAATGAAGCTGCCAGTTGAGGACTTGTGAGGCGTGTTTCTCAAACTAGACACTCTAATGTACTTGTCCTCTTGCTCAGTTGTGCACCACTCCTCTTTCTATTCTGGTTAATGACAGTTTGCGCTGTTCAGTGAAGGGAGTAGTACACAGCATTGTACGAGATATTCAGTTTCTTGGAAATTTCTCGCATGGAATAGCCTTCATTTCTCAGAACAAGAATAGACTGACGAGTTTCAGAAGAAAGTCTAGATTTCTGGCCATTTTGAGCCTGTAATTGAACCCACAAATGCTGATGCTCCAGATACTCAACTAGTCTAAAGAAGGCCAGTTTAATTGCTTCTTTAATCAGAACAACAGTTTTCCGCTGTGCTAACATAATTGCAAAAGGGTTTTCTAATCATCAATTAGCCTTTTAAAATGATAAACTTGGATTAGCTAACACAACGTGCCATTGAAACACAGGAGTGATGGTTGCTGATAATGGGACTCTGTACGCCTATGTAGATATTCCATAAAAAAATCTGCCATTTTCAGCTACAATAGTCATTTACAACATTAACAATGTCTGTACTGTATTTATGATCAATTTGATGTTAATTTAATGGACTTTTGAAAAATTGCTTTTCTTTCAAAAACAAGGACATTTGTAAGTGGCCCCAAACTTTTGAACGGTAGTGTACATTATGGTCAGCGCTTGAAAGATCCACTGATCCACTGTCAATGATGGTACAGCAACCGTCTTCAGGATTAGCTTCCTGGCAAGACCCACCGAAAGTTCTCCCCAATTGATAAAGCAACGTCAGTCTAAATGTGCACTGCACACACGTGGCATGATTGGAATTTTCGGTGCTGTCACGACTTCAACCGAGGCAGGCTCTCCTTCCCGTTCGGGTGGCGCTCGGCGGTCGTCGTCACCGGCCTACTAGCTGCCACTGACTCTTTTTCCTCCCCCTCCTTATGTGTTGATTTGTATCACCTGTGTTCAGTTAATGGTTAATTAGTGTGGCTTTATTAGTCAGCCAGCCCGTACGCTTCTTTGTGCGGGATTGTTACATTGTAGCTTTTGGATTTCGGGAGTGGATATTATTATTGTGGACTGGGTTTGTTTCTCGTGTCGTTGGACCGTTGTGTATGACACCCAGTACGTCCGTGTTGGACATTTTGTTTGCCAGTTGGGTATTAAAGACTCAACATATTGAAGCTCTGCTGTTCCTGCATCTGACTTAGCACCCCCCCGACACCCAGGTCGTTACAGAATCCCGCACCAGCAATGGAGTCAGCAGGAGCAGCAGCCAACCCTCTCCCATCGATGGAGGAACGGGTTCTCCACCACACCACCGTCCTCCATCGGATCGGATCAGCCATGGACCAGATGATGGAGAGAATGGAGCGATGGGAGAGGAGTGGGCTCCTCTCTCCACCTTCYGCTCCCCTTCCTCAGGACTCTCCATCCCCCGGCTCCAGCGCGCTCCGTCTTACGCTCCCGAGGGATTATGATGGAGCGGCGGCAGGGTGCCAGTGGTTCTTACTCCAGCTGGAGCTATACCTGGCCACTGTTCGCCCCACTCCCTCGGGAGCGGAGAGGGTGAGTGTCCTCGTCTCCGCCTAAACGGGTCGTGCTCTGGAGTGGGCCAACGCAGTCTGGAATGGCCCGGACTCAGCGAAGGAGCACTACCCGGAGTTTACCCGTCGTTTTCGTGCCGTGTTCGACCACCCCCCAGAGGGCCGAGCGGCGGGTGAGAGACTGTTTCATCTTAGGCAGGAGAAGAGGAGCGCACAGGATTTCGCGCTGGAGTTCCGGACCTTGGCCGCGGGATCAGGGTGGAACGACAGGGCCCTTATTGACCACTACCGTGTAGTCTCCGGGAGGACGTCCGCAGGGAGCTAGCGTGTCGGGACATCGCTCTTTCTTTGGATGAGCTTATCGACATGTCCATCCGACTGGACAATCTGCTGGCTGCCCGGGGCGTTCGGAGAGGGTCCTGTGCGTTCCACCACCCGCGCCCCGGCTCCCATCCCAATGGAGTTGGGAGGGGCCGCGCCTAGGGTACCGGAGGAGGAGGCCTCCCCTGCACCAGCTGTGGTCGGAGAGGACACACGGCCGATCGGTGCTGGGGGGTCTGTCTGGGAGTCGAGATGTCAGGCGGAACGATTCTCGATCACCCCAGGTGAGTCAGCACCAAACTCACTCAGAACCCCCTGTTGGTCACTTGTTTGTCTCAATTTTTTTCCTTTATTTTTTCCCCTCTTCCCAGCATAGGGCACTAGTCGATTCAGGTGCAGCTGGGAACTTTATGGATCGCGGACCGCCCGAGAGTTGGGCGTTCCGCTTGTGCCGATAGATTCTCCCTTTCCCGTGCACTCCCTAGATAGCCGGCCATTAGGGTCAGGGGTGGTCAGGGAGGCCAAGTTCCCCTGGACATGGTGACGCAGGGATCATAGGAACGTATCAGTCTCTTTATTATTGATCGCCTGCGTTTCCAGTGGTGCAGGGTATTCCCTGGTTGGCCGGCACAATCCAATATTTCGTGGAGACAGGGGGTTCTCCAGGGGTGGTCAGAGGAGTGTTCTGGAAGGTGTCTGGGAGTTTCCATTGGTGCCACGTCGGTGGAGAGTCCAGACCAGGGTTCCACGGTGCGCATTGCCCCCGAGTAGCCGATTTGGCAATCGCTTTCTGTAAAAAGAAAGCGACAAAATTACCACCAATCGACCGGTAGGGATTGTGCGATAGATCTCCAGGTTAACGCTGCGCTTCCCAAGAGTCACGTGTACCTTTTGTCCAAGAGAGAACGTTGGCTATGGAGACATATGTCGCGGAGTCTCTGGGACAGGGGTACATTCGGCCCTCCATCTCACCGTCTCCTCGAGTTTCTTTTTGTGAAGAAGAAGGAGGAGGTTTGCGTCCTGGTATTGATTATAGAGGTCTAAATGCCATCACAGTGGGTTTAGTTACCCACTACCTCTCATCGCTTCGGCGGTGGAATCATTTCACGGAGCGCAGTTTTTTTACAAAACTGGACCTCAGGAGCGCGTACAGTCTGGTGCGTATTCGGGAGGGAGACGAGTGGAAAACCGCATTTAGTACCACATCGGGCCACTATGAGTACTGCGTCATGCCGTATGGGTTAAAGAATGCTCCAGCTGTTTTCCATCCTTCGTAGACGACATTCTCAGGGACCTGCACGTGCAGGGGGTAGTTGTGTATATCGATGACATTCTGATCTACTCAACTACTCAAGCCGCGCATGTATCTCTGGTGCGCAAAGTGCTTGGCAGACTGCTGGAGCATGACCTATAGTCAAGGCTGAGAAGTGTGTGTTCTCCAAACAAGCCGTCTCCTTCCTGGGTTATCGCATTTCCACCTCGGGGGTGTGGTGGAGAGTGACCGCATAAAGGCGTGCGTAATTGGCCGACTCCAACCACGGTGAAAGAGGGCAGCGGTTTTTGGGTTTTGCCAACTACTACCGGGATTTATCCGGGGTTTTGGTCAGGTAGCGCTGTCCCATTACCTCACTGCTAAAGGGGGCCCGGTGCGGTTGCGGTGGTCAGCGGCGGCGGACGGAGCTTTCAACAGGTTGAAGGCTCTGTTCACGGATGCTCCCGTGTTGGCGCATCCGGATCCCTCTTTAGCATTCATAGTGGAGGTGAGCGCGTCCGAGGCTGGGTGGGTGCCGTGCTATCACAGCGCTCGGGTACGCCACCAAAACTCCGCCCCTGCGCTTTCTTCTCTAGTAAGCTCAGTGCAGCGGAGAGTAACTATGATGAGGGGTACGGTCCGGAGGAGAGGTGCTGGGTACCGGTGGAGGACATTTTGGATCCATCTATGTTAAGGGATTTCCATCGCCTCCATCCGGATCGCCCCGCGCCTCGTCCTCCGGGTCGACCTCGAGGCCGGTGTCGGCGCGCTGCGGGAGCCGCGCGTCAGAGGGGGTACTGTCACGACTTCAACCGAGGCAGGCTCTCCTTCCCGTTCGGGTGGGCTCGGCGGTCGTCGTCACCGGCCTACTAGCTGCCACTGACTCTTTTTCCTCCCCTCCTTATGTGTTGATTTGTATCACCTGTGTTCAGTTAATGGTTAATTAGTGTGGCTTTATTAGTCAGCCAGCCCGTACGCTTCTTTGTGCGGGATTGTTACATTGTAGCTTTTGGATTTCGGGAGTGGATATTATTATTGTGGACTGGGTTTGTTTCTCGTGTCGTTGGACCGTTGTGTATGACACCCAGTACGTCCGTGTTGGACATTTTGTTTGCCAGTTGGGTATTAAAGACTCAACATATTGAAGCTCTGCTGTTCCTGCGTCTGACTTCGCACCCCCCCGACACCCAGGTCGTTACAGGTGCAGCTTGTCCACCGAAAAAAAGAAGGAAAAAAAAGCAACCACTGCTGTCAGATGTCTTCATTCTTCTGAAAATAACATTAAATTAACACTATGGCATCAGGTCATCAGTGTCCGGTTTAGCTTGCTAACTAAAATTCACAACACAGATGAAAAGGGGTTAGTTACCATTATTGTTCTGCCACGTTCTGCTTCAGCTATCTTACGGTTTGTAAACAAAGCTATATAACACGCACACGATGCCGGTTTTAAGGCATTATATATTTAAGTAATGGCTGCCTCCTGAATCCAAGCGTTTGACATGGGGGTAGACCAGTAACTTTATGACCAACTTTGTCAATGTTACAGCTACAGTCATTTTTCATACTTGGGTCAACCTACTATGAACTGGTTTCATCCAAATATTATCCAATTTGATGAAAAACATGATTTTCACTGTTCGGGGTATCCTAACTCTGGTTACATTTAACTTTGCCAGCCAGCATAATGTGACTTGCCTGATGTGACCTGCAAACCAGGAGTTTCAGACCACTGTGTTGGGGTACAACTAGGCTGTCAAAGTATGGCCATACGATACAGGCCTATGTAGCCTAATGTATAGTCATAATTTCAATGATAAAATATTAACTTAGGCACTCACTTTGAGAAGGCTACAGACCTGAAAGCCATCGAATGCAACAACCATGTCTCTGTCACTAGGAAATACTGTATATGGGTAGTACTGGTAACTCAAAATTTAACTTAAAAGGCACCCTGGGAAATATGCAAATACGGCTTTACACCCTACAGTTTTAAAACAACACCCAAAAACCTTTTTAGAGGTACATTTTTGCCACTTAAAATGAACATATTGCATATCCCACTCCTCCTGAGACACCCTCAGAGAGTAGGGTCACGGCCAGGGATCAGCCATTATTGTCGGCGACCCTGGAGTAAGGGCCTTGCTCAAGGGCACATCGACTGATTCTTGACGTAGTAATCAGCGACCTTTCGGTTACTGGCCTAGCGCTCTTCACCGCTAGGCTACCTGCCACTCATATAACTGAATGGTACAATGATACAAAGGATGTACTTTATGTGGGAGTAGGTATATGTCCACCTCCGTAAGGGGGCGCAAGGTGACGGAGTTGGTAATACTGTGTTGAAGCCAGGGTTAGGGTTATGTTTCCTACTAACAATGTGTATGTTACAGAATACCAGTACATTAGTGGAGGTGCGTGGGTAAAATCACTGGGGAAGCCAAGCCAGAAAATAAAGCCATATTACAACCTATGTGTTGTGATAATTGCACTGTTTGCTCTATAACCTGTTACTTCACATGCCTTGCATGAATTCTTAATGAATTCTTAATGCTACTGGTGATATGGTGGAGTAAGAATGTAATGTTGATGGATCAGTTTGGGGGATTTCAACATCATAAAATGACCTACGCTTAGTCTAATACAGTGACAATTAAAACATACCAAAATCTGAGCCTGCCTGGCAGGGTTGGTCCTGCAAAGCCAAAGCCCCCTGATGGGAGGCATAATATACAAGGAAATTCTCAAAGCTGCTAATGAGAACCTTGACGACCTTGTACCTAGCCGGTGTGGATTGCTGGCAACACTAGCTGCAGTAACCCATGGGGAGGGGGTCACACTCGGACATTCAGAGAGGGGGCATATTATTGTGGCCCTGGTGGCACAAAATAAAAGGACTGACTGCACGGAGATGCTTGGGAATATGGTCACTACGGGGGACCATGTGTGGGTGTTTCAGGGGAAGGTGGTATATCTGACCTCCATCACCTAGGACCTGACAATGGTTAATCAAATCTCCCCATTTCTGCCCATTTTTTTGCTCAGTTTATCAGGCCTTCTCATACAGCTGCAACTGTATATGCATTTGTAAATCAAGACCTTTCTTGAGTTGGGCTCTGGAATGGCGCAACTGTTGAGAATCTGAGTCTATGGTTGTTGTGGGGGAAAGGGGTTGAGTGTGTATGAGTGTGTATGAGTGTGTGTGTGTGTATCCCACAACTGTTGTGAGGGAGTAAAAGATGTTAGGGACAATATAGGATGAATCACAATAATTGTTTGCTAAAATAATAATTGCTTGCCATAATGTAATTTTGGTAATGGCGAGACTGGTGAGAGGTAAAAATTCTTTGCATAAATTGCCTACATTACTACAAATATTAATAGCTAATTATGGAAAATAAGATAAACTGGATTTTTTAAATATATATAATTTTTTAATGGCTATATATAATACAAATCGAGGTGAGGGCGATGGTAATGCATTTGGCGGTTGATCTGCTTCTGTTCTGTGGGTGGCACTGTGTGCTCTTTTCGAAGGATGGGTCCCGGTCTCTCCTTGGCTATGGGATCCAGGGGGTCGGGGGGTACTTCCATCCTCTCAGGCCAGGGGCACAATTTATGAATTTATGGTTAATCAGAATCACCGTTGTAATCATTGGCCCGTACGGAGAATTAAGTAAAGCCACAATTCCAATTCTCTATCTCCATCCATGGTTAATTTAGGAAATGGCCAATTTTAGCTAGCTAGCCACTGGAGGACAACACAACGAGATGCAACAACTCAAGTTGTTTCTGTCAATGACATATTGTACTCGATGTGATGTGATTGGAATGAAGCCAAATCCAAACTGGCATCCCTTGACACTTTTTTTTGTGCATCAGGACCATTTACAGTTGAGCTCACTCAGTTTAGCTCAACACTAATTTGCTATTATTATAAAAAAAATTATCAAGGGATGCCAAATGCTCCCTGGCTTCCCTTGCATTCAATGCTACGGGCAGCAACCATGTCATACTCGTTCTGACCAGACAGCATCAGATAGATGGCCTACACATACAGAGACAGAGGAGCGCAGTTTCGCTCGAAAGAAAATTCTGAAACACAGACGAAAGATAAATTATTTTATAATGTTTTTCTTTTTTTCTTTGTACATTTTTCGGGGAAGCCTGGCTTCCCTTGGCATCCATGAATACACGACACTGCACTACAGTGACAAGCGTTTGTACCCCTTCAATCTAATTTCTGAGAGTGTAGGACGTCACAACCATCATAGAGATGAATAGTCCAAGCTGCCAAATGTAATTTTCATTCCATTTTATAATTTCACCATACAGAAACTGGAGTGATCGCTCAAGAACAAGATATGACGACTTATTTTGTAAGATTCTAAAATTATTTCATCAGGATAAAGAAGTTGTGACACAGTGGCGTCGTTGGTATGATGTGAAGACGGAGGAAACAAGTTGTAACTCATATTTCTTCAGAGATGCTTGTGTGTAGATGGTTGCTTATCATGGCATGCTCTGATGTGCCATACAGACTAGAAAAACCTGATACTGGTATGTTTGTTTATATCTGTGTAATCACCAAATAATTCTAGTACAATTGTAAGTTTGAAACGCTTACCTCTAAAGGCTAGGTGGAATTAAAAGTGTATATAAGGGTAAATCCAGTTGAATTCAATCCCTTTTTGACAGCACCTCTTTTGATTTGAACAAAACCTTCCATACATATTTCAAATCAAATCAAATTTTATTAGTCACATGCTCCGAATACAACAACCTTACAGTGAAATGCTTACTTACGAGCCCCTAACCTACAATGGAGTTTAAAAAAATACAGACAAGAATAAGAAATAAAAGTAAGACGTAATTAAAGAGCAGCAGGAAAATAACAATAGCAAGACTATATACAGGGGGGTACCGGTACAGAGTCAACGTGCGGAGGCGCCGGTTAGTTGAGGTAATATGTACATGTAGGTAGAGTTATTAAAGTGACTATGCATAGATGATAACAACAGAGAGTAGCAGCGGTGTAAAGGGGGGGGCAATGCAAATAGTCTGGGCAGCCATTTGATTAGGTGTTCAGGAGTCTTATGGCTTGGGGGTAGAAGCTGTTTAGAAGCCTCTTGGACTTAGACTTTGCGCTCCGGTACTGCTTGCTGTGCAGTAGCAGAGAGAACAGTCTGACTAGGGTGGCTGGAGTCTTTGACAATTTTTAGGGCCTTCCTCTGACCACCTGGTATAGAGGTCCTGGATGGCAGGGAGCTGAGCCCCAGTGATATACTGGGCCATTCGCACTAGCCTCTGTAGTGCCTGGAGGTCGGAGGCCGAGCAGTTGCCATACCAGGTAGTGGTTGCACCAATCTCAACGTCAACAGTGAAGAGGCGACTCTGGGATGCTGGCCTTCTAGGCAGAGTTCCTCTGTCCAGTGTCTGTGTTCTTTTGCCCATCTTAATCTTTTCTTTTTACTGGCCAGTCTGAGATATGGCTTTTTCTTTGCAACTGCCTAGAAGGCCAGCATCCTGGAGTCGCCTCTTCGCTGTTGACGTTGAGACTAGAGGTCGACCGATTATGATTTTTCAACGCCGATACCGATACCGATTATTGGAGGACCAAAAAAAGCCGATATCGATTAATGGGCCGATTTTTTAAAATGTATTTATTTATTTATTTGTAATAATGACAATTACAACAATACTGAATGAACACTTTTATTTTAACTTAATATAATACATCAATCAAATCAATTTAGCCTCAAATAAATAATGAAACATGTTCAATTTGGTTTAAATAATGCAAAAACAAAGTGTTGGAGAAGAAAATAAAAGTGCAATATGTGCCATGTAAAAAAGCTAACGTTTAAGTTCCTTGCTCAGAACATGAGAACATATGAAAGCTGGTGGTTCCTTTTAACATGAGTCTTCAATATTCCCAGGTAAGAAGTTTTAGGTTGTAGTTATTATAGGAATTATAGAACTATTTCTCTCTATACCATTTGTATTTCATATACCTTTGACTATTGGATGTTCTTATAGGCACTTTAGTATTGCCAGTGTAACTGTCACGCCCTGGCCTTAGTTATCTTTGTTTTCTTTATTATTTTAGTTAGGTCAGGGTGTGACATGGGGGATGTTTGTGTGTTTTTGTCTAGTCGAGGGTGTTTGTAGTGTCTAGGGGGTAGAGTTTATGGGGTTGTGTTCAGTGTAGGTGTCTAGGTATGTCTATGGTTGCCTGAGTGGTTCTCAATCAGAGACAGCTGTCTATCATTGTCTCTGATTGGGAGCCATATTTAAGGCAGCCATAGGCATTAGACGGGTTGTGGGTAATTGTCTATGTGATGTTGCATGTTTGCACTCAGTATTATAGCGGTCATTTTGTATTGTAGGGAAGAATGTATTCTAATCACGCTGCGCCTTGGTCCTCTCTCTCACTGAAAGACGATCGTAACAGTATAGCTTCCGTCCCTCTCCTCGCCCCTACCTGGGCTCGAACCAGGAACACATCGACAACAGCCACCCTCGAAGCATCGTTACCCATCGCTCCACAAAAGCCGCGGCCCTTGCAGAGCAAGGGGAACAACTACTCCAAGTCTCAGAGCGAGTGACGTTTGAAACGCTATTAGCACGCACCCCGCTAACTAGCTAGCCATTTCACATCGGTTACACCAGCCTAATCTCGGGAGTTGATAGGCTTGAAGTCATAAACAGCTCAATGCTTGAAGCACAGCGAAGAGCTGCTGGCAAACGCACGAAAGTGCTGTTTGAATGAATGCTTACGAGCCTGCTGCTGCCTACAATCGCTCAGTCAGACTGCTCTATCAAATAACAAATCATAGACTTAATTATAACATAACACACAGAAATATGAGCCTTTGGTCATTAATATGGTCGAATCCGGAAACTATCATTTCGAAAACAAAGCGTTTATTCTTTCAGTGAAATACGGAACCGTTCCGTATTTTATCTAACGGTTGGCATCCCTAAGTCTAAATATTGCTGTTACATTGTACAACCTTCAATGTTATGTCATAATTATGTAAAATTCTGGCAAATTAATTACGGTCTTTGTTAGGAATCAATGGACTTCACACAGTTCGCAACGAGCCAGGCGGCCCAAACTGCTGCATATACCCTGACTGCATGCACGGAACGCAAGAGAAGTGACACAATTTCCCTAGTTATAAGAAATTCATGTTAGCAGGCAATATTAACTAAATATGCAGGTTTAAAAATATATACTTGTGTATTGATTTTAAAGAAAGGCATTGATGTATCTGGTTAGGTACACATTGGTGCAACGACAGTGCTTTTTTCGCGAATGCGCTTGTTAAATCATCACCCGTTTGGCGAAGTAGGCTGTGATTCGATGAGAAATTAACAGGCACCGAATCGATTATATGCAACTCAGGACACGCTAGATAAACTAGTAATATCATCAACCATGTGTAGTTAACTAGTGATTATGTTAAGATTGATTGTTTTTTATAAGATAAGTTTAATGCTAGCTAGCAACTTACCTTGGCTTCTTGCTGCCCTCGCGTAACAGGTAGTCAGCATGCCATGCAGGCTCCTCGTGGAGTGCAATGTAAGGCAGGTGGTTAGAGCATTGGACTAGTAACCAGAAGGTTGCAAAAACTAATCCCCGAGCTGACAAGGTAAAAATCTGTTGTTCTGCCCCTGGACAATGCAGTTAACCCACCGTTCCTAGGCCGTCATTGAAAATAAGAATGTGTTCTTAACTGACTTGCCTAGTTAAATAAAGGTGTACATTTTTTTTAAATAAAAATGAGTTGGGGCCTCCCACTCCTCTTCTGGTTAGAGCCAGTTTGCGCCGTTCTGTGAAGGGAGTAGTACACAGGGTTGTACGAGATCTTCAGCTTCTTGGCAATTTCTCGCCTTCATTTCTCAGAACAAGAATAGACTGACGAGTTTCAGATGAAAGTTCTTCATTTCTGGCCATTTCTGGCCATTTTGAGCCTGTAATTGAACCCACAAATCCCCGGATTTTGTGTTAAATGCTCTACAACAAAGCTTTCTTAGTGTCCAACAAGCTTCTCTACCATTAACCTTGTTCTGAACACCTCCAAAACAAAAGTCATGTGGTTTG
This sequence comes from Salvelinus sp. IW2-2015, assembly GCF_002910315.2. Lineage (NCBI taxonomy): Eukaryota > Metazoa > Chordata > Actinopteri > Salmoniformes > Salmonidae > Salvelinus > Salvelinus sp. IW2-2015. The sequence continues at coordinate 28,775,465 of NC_036857.1, forward strand.
GTAAGAAGAATGCCCCTCTCCCCACAGGTGTGATTACTACCTCTGAGGGTTTAGAGCTTGAGGTAGTCACCTCATACAAGTACTTGGGAGTATGGCTAGACGGTACCCTGTCCTTCTCTCAGCACATATCAAAGCTGCAGGCTAAAGTTAAATCTAGACTTGGTTTCCTCTATCGTAATCGCTCCTTTTTCACCCCAGCTGCCAAACAAACCCTGATTCAGATGACCATCCTACCCATACTAGATTACGGAGACATAATTTATAGATAGATAGATAGATATTCTTTACCACTTGGCCATCAGATTTGCCACCAATGCTCCTTATAGGACACATCACTGCACTCTATACTCCTCTGTAAACTGGTCATTTCTGTATACCCGTCGCAAGACCCAGTGGTTGATGCTTATTTATAAAACCCTCTTAGGCCTCACTCCCCCCTATCTGAGATATCTACTGCAGCCCTCATCCTCCACATACAACACCCGTTCTGTCAGTCACATTCTGTTAAAGGCCCCGAAAGCACACACATCCCTGGGTCGCTCGTCTTTTCAGTTCGCTGCAGCTAACGACTGGAACGAATTGCAACAAACACTCAAACTGGACAGTTTTATCTCAATCTCTTCATTCAAAGACTCAATCATGGACACTCTTACTGACAGTTGTGGCTGCTTTGCGTGATGTATTGTTATCTCTACCTTCTTGCCCTTTGTGTTGTTGTCTGTGCCCAATAATGTTTGTACCATGTTTTGTGCTGCTACCATGTTGTGTTGCTACCATGTTTTTGTTATGTTGTGTTGCTACCATGCTGTGTTGTCATGTGTTGCTGCCTTGCTATGTTGTTGTCTTAGGTCTCTCTTGATGTAGTGTTGTCTCTCTTGTCGTGATGTGTGTTTTGTCCTATATTCACATTTTATTTTTTATCCCAGCCCCCGTCCCCACAAGAGGCCTTTTGTCTTTATGTAGGCCGTCATTGTAAATAAGAATTTGTTCTTAACTGACTTGCCTAGTTAAATAAAAGTTAAATAAAATGAAAAGTAGCCTGATTTTTCATCCATTATCCTCCTCCTACAAGGCCTAGACCCATTTTATAACGTTTTTTTGTAGTTGCCCTGGAAGCAAGTACCCACAGTCTGAGAATAGTGGAAGGTTTCCTACACAGTACTTCTATGTTAATTCATCTCCCCATTACAACATTCAAAATTGATGATAACGAATTTACTGAGGAAAAATAAATTGTTTATTCATTGCTGTGTAAACTAGACTAAAAATACTAATTCCCCACAATACAATAGCTGTCTATTGTCATATTCTACCACAGAATATGAATAATAGAAAAAGCAAGGCTGAAACAAAAGGAAAGAACAATGGGACTGATCAATCAAGAAGCGGCACCAACACACACTCACACAACAGAGGTAAAACAAAGTGAGTTCAAACACTTGACAATGTGATTTCACAGGCATCAAGTTAATGTGGGTATTGTATTGTGCTGAAGCTTGGACCCCTGCCAGTTTATCTTACAGTGTTGTAAGAGTGACAGTGGATGACGTGAGCATGTGTTACAATGACAATGGTGTCTGATCTTAGCTAATGTACTCTTATGGGATTGACTGTTGTCTCATATTCATATTAGGCTGTCCCCAAACTGTAGCTGAGCTCCTTGCTACGACGAGGCCACAGAAATTCAGATGGCGCCACAACAAATAAGATGAAATGGAGGAATACTCAAAAGGCCTCAGACGCATAAACAGGACTGCCTCTGACTTGGTTGTCTGCTTAGCCAGGGGACTCTGATGCTAGATAAAGTGAGCGGTAGCAGTGGCATGTGTCCAACCTAAACCAGTGGTGCAAAAGCAAGAAGCCGAAACACAATGGCAGAGAGTCTCTATCAACACCTGCAGCAGCGCGCTTCCCTCCCAGAGCCGTAGATGTATTTGTAAAGTTACGCCCTACACTTCTGATGCCACTAGCTGTTAGCCCTCTCAGTCTCCGTCTACAGCTCAGCCCCTGTAATGTCGAGGGAAGTGTCACCCTGTTACCACCATACCAGGGATCAACCCGCTGTGTGTTTGTGTACTATGAACCTATCTCAGTTTTGAGGAGGCAGGGGAGAAATGACAGAGAGACTCTTTCATCTAATCCGTGTGGCGTAATTTGCACCTCAGTAAGTTTAATTGATGACTACTGATCAAATGCGCTCCTTTGAAAAAAAATAATGATTTTTTTTTTTTTGTAAAAAGAATTCTTAATGCTACTGATGAGGTGGTGTTGATGGATCCGTTTGGGGGAGTTTTGATCTTTAAAGTCATGGAAAGAGGACAATAACAGAACCAATCTACTAAAATAAAAATCTACAATCATTTCTTTGTCTTTATTTTATGGAGAATTACCCAAGACCTTGAGCCAAGAATGTCAACTCCAATGAGTGTTATTAGACAATGTCCATTATGATAAAACCGATTATAACGGAGAAACAAATAAAACATAAAAATATCACAATAATCAGTGTAAACAACAACTTTTGTTAGGCAATTTAAAACTGTATTATGTTCTGAAAATGATTTATGCAACGAGGTAGAAAACAACCTACATATGGCAAATGATTCAATAGACGAACGTCTATAGATACTGTATAGACTCAGCGTTCATATTATTTCCCCATTGTAATTTTTAATAAGATTTTCTTATAGCTCCAGTAGCTTAGCACAGTAAGCTACCCACCTATTCTGTGTTGTATGATGTACTCTGTCCTCCCGAGGTCTAACCTGAGCCTCAGTGTCACTCAGAGAAAGTGGTAGTGACAGTCTCTCTTCTCACTGTCAACGTTACGCTGCTCTGTGTATCCAACTAACTAACTAACCAACCTCCGTTCCCTGGTTCTCTCATTCCCACAGCTGAACCGAACAGAAGGCATGTGCTTTGCAAAACAAACCAACAAATAAACTGAAAAGAGGAACAGATCAGATGAAAGACTAAACAACATGGCCTGGTAACAAACATGCCCCCTAGCCATGACACTTCCTCCTTCCTCCTCCTAAGTAGGTTACCCCAATTTACCACTCCTCTCTGATCTCAGTTATCTCACCTAAACAGGTTAGGAGGAACTTTGCAAAGTTCACCACCTTGGTAGGTCAAGATTGATAATATTGTAGGACATTTTCTTCGATAAAAATGAAGACCAGGGATACAATTAATACCCTCACTCACGCGTGCTGCCGAACAAACACTTCAATCTATTGATGTTGCCTAACTAATTGTAAAGCAGGGACTCCAAAAGCAGATGTTGCATTTCAAAGCAGTTCTGAGCAAGGAGACAGGTTATGATTTATGCTAAAACATGTGGCTTCAAAGCGCCGAATGAGGCTTCTAAACAAATTGAACAAGTCAAGCACTATTCACCCAGGACCGCGTGAGAGCCTGGCGCATGCAGATCAGAGGCGCGCGGCTGCCGCTTGTAATATCGCTCACCAGAGGAGCGGTCCCGCTGGGGGTAGCGGCAGCGCAGAGAGGCTAGCGCTGAGCAGCGGTAGGCAGCAGAGACGGGAATAGTGTTGAAACGTCGAACACAGCTGCAACACCTGTGCAGCAGAAAATATAAACCCCCTCTCGATTCGTCAGCTTGATAGGAGGGGTAGTGGAGGAGGAGAGGAAGAGAAGGGGTGGGCAGCACCTTGAGACTTGACACCCTTTCTGCGGCTGGCACCATTATTTGGGAGGAGATCGAAGAGGCAGTAAAGAGATACACAAGGCATGTGTCAACAATCAACATACTGATGCAATTTCAGTAAACATATTACTGTATTAAAGAAAGCTGGGTTACTTGGTGTAAGGATGAGGGGGAGGGGGTCTTAGTTAAATGTGTTTATCTCTGTTGTCTTCCAGATGAGTCACCTAAAGGTGTAAAAGGTGTGTTACAATAATTACAGACCATCTGATCCCAAACTGGACTGTCACAGCAGTTTGCTACTCATCTCTTATGGATCTCTGACAGAATGTGACCTAAACAGACACTTCTCTTTCCAGGGCTCACTTGAAAATGAGATTCCTATCAGTGGAATATTCAATATTGATTAGAAAGGGCAAAACAGGCAAGAAAATAAATTATAATGCGATGGTTCAATATACTACAGATTTGTAAGTAAATTCTGTATTGAAATCTAATAAGAACAAAGCTGACTCTGAGTAAAAATAAATTGTTTTTCTACAGAAGTGTGGAAGGAGCTTGTTTCATACCAGCTTCTACACTACAGAAGTATTTTTCCCATCTTGATTTGACTCCCCTATATATCAAAAGACATGCTGTATATTCTTATTACGGACTTCACTCTTAAGTCATTTTCCCTTCTGTTTTCTTTCATTTGATGCAAGCTAAATTGGGACAGGGAGAAATGAAAAGCTACATTTTTAATTAACTTCATAACATCTGCACTTGTTCTGCCTTTGAGAGAGGCAGTGCACTTTCCTTTTAACCTATTCCAACACATTTGCATACCAAGGTAAATCTTGATGCTGGCACTCTTACAGAAAGAAAGAAGAGAGAGAGGAAACATTTTCAAAAATGGAAATGAACCCTCACTTGTGCGTGTAGATCAAAGAAGCAGAATTATTCAACTTTTTGCCATTGCTTGATCTTAAAAAAGAAGAAGGGAAAAAGTAGGGGATGAATCTGTATCGATGAATCTGCATGGACAAATCTGTTTGAGTTAGATGGATGAATCAGTTTGAGTTAGATGGAGGAATCAGTTTAAGTTAGATGGGTTCTCTGGTTGTTTCACGTGGGTCCCATTTTATTCTTCTGAGGCATTTACAAAACTAATCCATGATCTATCCAGCCTAGTACCAGTCTGTTTACCTAACATTCCACTCCTTGTACTCCGTGTCATATGCCAAAGAGGTCATGGTTAGCACAACAAGGATTAGTAAAGAGTGGAATAATAGCTAAACAGACCGGTACCCAGGCTATTGTTAGTTCTCTCTGTTTGTTCTATGTTTGAATGCATGACTACTTGATTGTACAGGACTCCTTAAAAGCATTCCAACATGAATAGTTACAACGAATTCATTCTTGTTCAGCCCTTTCTATCTCAATTTACACTGAGTATACCAAACATTAAGAACACCTTCCTAATATTGAGTTGCACCCCCCTTTTCACTTCGGAACAGTCTCAATTCGTCGAGGCATGGACACTACAAGGTGTCGAAAGCGTTCCACAGGGATGCTGGCCCATGTCTCCAAAGCTTCCCACAGTTGTGTCAAGTTGGCTGGATGTCCTTTGGGTGGTGGACCATTGTTACGTTCCCCAGTTTCTGTGTTGTAGTTTGTGTATTTGAGTGTGTGTTTCAGGAAATGGCTTCCTGAATTCTCCCCAAGCAGCTGATTGGTCGGCCCCGAATTGATGATTGGAGAGCTGACCACGCCCCCTCGCCAGGACGCAGCTGTCTTCAATTAGATTCCTTCTGAAGCTATATAAGCCAGTGTTCTGTTTCTCAGAGGAGAGATTGATTGTATATCCTGAGATGATTGCTGAGAGTGAGACAGGCAGTTGGTATGTACTATGTTAGTTGTTGATGGGAGCAGATTTGGTATGTTCTGTGTTAGTTTGTTGCTCAGTCAGATAGAGATTATTTGATGTCCTTTGTTTCTCAGTTTGTTTGTGAAATTGTTTAATATTCTGTTTAATTTGTTCCCAGGGGGGAAGGGGAAGGCACCTAGGGAGTGCTTAGGCAAGAGGCCCGTAGTATTCACTGTCTAGGCACACTAGGTAAGACCTGGGCGGACCACCCCCTGTATTTTGGTTAGCGCACCAGGTGGTGATAAGTTAGTTTAGTGGGTAGGCAGGTAAGGTAGGAGAGGGGGCGTTGACATTTACTTTCTTTGCTTTGGTTCCGTCCAGCCCCTTTTCCCCATATTACTGTGATGGAATAAATTCCTTGTAACGGTACCACTCTCTCTGCCTTTGTCATCCTTACTCGCACCTACAGTCCATACCTCTTTCACTTCACGGAGAGTTGAGTAGTAGCAGGGTGTTGCGTTCCCTCTTCTTAGAGGCGTGCGTAACAAATTCAGACCACACACAGGAAACTACTGAGTGTGAAAAATCCAGTAGCGTTGCAGTTCTTGAGACAAACTGGTGCGCCTGGCACCTGCACTACCGGTCAAACGTTTTAGAACACCTACTCATTCAAGGGTTTTTCTTTATTTTTACTATTTTCTACATTGTAGAATAATAGTGAATACAAACTATGAAATAACACGTATGGAATCATGTAGTAACAAAAAAAAGATTTTATATTTGAGTCTTCAAATAGTCACCATTTGCCTTGACAGCTTTGCATATTCTTGGCATTCTCTTAACCAGCTTCACCTGGAATGCTTTTCCAACAGTCGTGAAGGAGTTCCCACATGCTGAGCAATTGTTGGCTGCTTTTCCTTCACTCTGCCGTCCAACTCATCACAAACCATCTCAACTTGGCTGAGGTCGGGGGCTTGTGGAGAACAGGTTCTGATGCAGCACTCATAGCCCTTACACAGCCTGGAGGTGTGTTGGGTCATTGTCCTGTTGAAAAACAAATGATAGTCCCACTAAGCCTCCATTGACCACCTTTCCTTCCAGTTCTCTGCTGCCAATGACTGGAACAAATTGCAAAAATCACTGAAGCGTGAGACTCATATCTCCCTCACTAACTTTAAGTATCAGCTGTCAGAGCAGCTTACAGATTGCTGCAGCTGTACATAGCCCATCCAACCAACTACCTACCTCATCCCATATTTGTTTTTCTGCTCCTTTGCACCAGTATTTCTACTTGCACATCCTCATCTGCACATCTATCACTCCAGTGTTAATTGCTAAATTGTAATTACTTCAACTATGGCCTATATATTGCCTTCATTTGCACACTGTATACAGATTTTTCTATTGTTTTATTGACTTTATCCCATGTGTAACTTTTTTTTGTCGTACTGCTTTGCTTTATCTTAGCCAGGTCGAAGTTGTAAATGAGAACTTGTTCTCAACTGGCCTACCTGGTTAAATAAAGTGCTTTTTTGTTTTCTTTGCAGCAATTTGACCATGAAGGCCTGATTCAGTCTCTGAACAGTTGCTGTTGATGTGTCTTGAACTCTGTGATGCATTTATTTGGGCTGCAATTTCTGAGGCTGGTAACTCTAATGAATTTATCCTCTGCAGTAGAGAACTCTGGGTCTTCCATTCCTGTGGCGGTCCTCATGAGAGCCAGTCTCAGCATAGTGCTTGATGGTTTTTGCCACTGCACTTGAAGAAACTTTCAAAGTTCTTGAAATGTTCTGTATTGACCGAACGTCATGTCTTAAAGTAATCATGGACTGTCYTTTCTCTTTGATTATTTGAGCTGTTCTTGCCATAATATGGACTTGGTCTTTTACCAAATAGGGCTATCTTCTGTATAGTTTAATGTCTAAACTATGATTCTAGAAAATTGTAAGAATAAAGAAAAACCCTTGAATGAGTAGGTGTTAACTTTTCACTGGTAGTGTACTACCATACCCCGTTCAAAGGCACTTCAATATTTTGTATTGCCCAATTTACCCTCTGAATGGCACACACCGACAATCCATGTCTCAAGGCTTCAAAATCCTTCTTTAACCCGTCTCCTCTCCTTCATCGACACTGATTGAAGTGGATTTAACAAGTGACATCAAGGGATCATAGCTTTCACCTGGATTCACCTGGTCAGTCTGCCATGGAAGGAGCAGGTGTTAATGTTTTGTACACAGTATGGGCTTGGGTACTGAGTAGCACATGTTACTTAGACATGACTGAAATAAAATCCTCTTGGCATCTTTAACACACTGAACAGTATTCAAATGAGTACATTTAATTATGTTTATGTAGATAAAACATTTTTTTTTTAGACTCCTTGTGGGAGATGTTCATTACACATTCCTCTACCACCCCACTAGGGAGAGCTCTTGAGACAGCAGTAGGGTTAGTAGGACAGCAGTAGAGGTCTGAATGGTACAGGGCAAATAATGGACCATAGCCCAGGCCTGGTTAACACTAGTTCAACTTAACATGTACTTTTATTTCACAGTACAACTGGACAGAAAAAGATCCATGTAGTTGGTCACCCACTTCAGCCATTTCTAACTTCCCAACTAGTGCATATTCCTCTTACTCCATTCCAACTACTACAGCTCATTCTCCCATTGGGACACGCAGGGGAAAAAAGCTATGTGGCTAAATCAACCTAGTCTCAGAAAGCCCTGTGAAATAGGAGCAGGCTTAACAACCCCCACCCAGACCCAGAGGAGGCACCTGCATGGCCAGCTTCTGACTGATGCGACTGATACTACAGCAGCACACCCAAAGCTTCCTTAACAAGTCTTCCTTTGATGCAGCCCGCACAATGCCGTCTCTATACAGCACCGCGGACCCCGGGAAGAGTAGCTGCTGCTTCTGCAAAAGCTAACGGGGATCCAAATAAACATGTAAACTGACCGCACTGCCTGCCTGTATGTGGGGTACACTGGGGCAAGCCTCTGGGGCAGAAGAAAATAAAATACAACCCCAAAACCAAAGACTGGTGTGAAACTGAGACAAAGGTATTGAGAGGAGGACTTGGAAAGTGTTTGATGTCTTGCTGAGGTTCACCTTCTTCTCCACAAGGGGGCCCTCTCTGAGAACATTTTCAAAGCTGTGAGTCCAAGCAGAATGAAGTCTCTTTTAACTGAGGATTGAACCCAGGTCTCCTGCATGTCCCAAGACTGTGTTAGCCTGCTGAGATAAAGCCACGGCATTTGTTTATGGAGCCAACCTAATTCTTTAGCGTGGTTATGAATCCAAACCACCTCCTTCACACAAGCACGTACGACAACATCAGCATCACTGTCATAATCACTACATTCACTGTCTATCTGTGAAACATCAGTCAGTCAACAGGGTCTACCATAATGTATTTAGTACATATATATCAGGTTCCTCCCTCTAAGTCTGTGGTCTGCTATAACTACCATGTAAATTATCAGAAAATAAGTCTACCCCTTTATGCATCTATCATAACTCCTTCAGCAAGTCCATTGGCATCTAACAAAAAAGGAGGGGGAGGTAGAAAGAGCGAGAGAGACTTAACCCAGTCAGCCCAGTAGCCAGGCAGGCAGGGCGGTGGGGTGGGGGAGGAGGAGGTTGGAGACCCCTGGCCCTTGGCTTTGTCTGTCTGCTGAGCGCGGCCATCAGATAAGGTGCAAGACAATGGCGCTCCATTCTGAGCTGATGTCGGCTCTGAAATGAGCCAGGAAGTGGCTGACCGGTGGTGAGCGTCGAGCGAGCAGGGTCAGGATCCCCTGGGTTTGCTCAGCCCTGACCTGACGGAGCACGCCGCCTGGCTTCTGAATGGCTGGAGACGAGAGCACTGCCAGGGAGAAAGAGGAAATGAGAAACCCTGTGCCTGACCACCCAGTTGGAGCCACGGTACAGACGCCCTTTGATGATGTTGCAGAAATGGTTAAAGCTGAGAGCAGAGGAAAGGTGACGGAAGAGGAGAGATGAGAGGAGAGAGAGAGGATAGAGGCCAGATAGAGAAGTCAAGCAATATGTCCAATACCCTTACCAATATCGATACACTATTGTACTTCTATTTAGAGTTTTCCAGTTTGGCTTTGAGTCTGTGGTGCTAGGGAGCCAGTAGGGACCCATTGAGTTCACTTCTCCCTGCCCTCTGGCCCTGCTGACATCAGCCTGTCTACACCCTGGAGAAGGGCTCTGCAGCCCTCAGCAGCTCCTTGTAGGGCTGGGAACTGCCAGGGACCTCACAATATGATATTACCACAATACTTAGGTGCCACTCAGAAGACTCACAATTCTATATAAATTGCGATTAGATACTGTGATTTTATTGCGAATTGATGTTCCAAACATTGCTCACTAGATATTAATTCTGCAGAGAGACAAGAGAGAGCATTTTATTTCACCTTTATTTAACCAGGTAGGCTAGTTGAGAAGAAGTTCTCATTTACGACTGCGACCTGGCCAAGATAAAGCAAAGCAGTGTGACACATACGACACTTCGCTGCAGGAGGGACTGGTGCTCTTCACAAAATAGATGGCATCATGAGGGAGGGAAATTATGTGGATATATTGAAGCAAGATCTCAAGACACCAGTCAGGAAGTTAAAGCTTGGTCGCAAATGGGTCTTCCAAATGGACAATGACCCCAATACCTCAACCCCATAGAAAATTTGTGGGCAGAACTGAAAAAGCGTGTGTGAGCAAGGAGGCCTACAAACCTGACTCAGTTACACCAGCTCTGTCAGGAGGAATGGGCCAAAATTCACCCAACTTATTGTGGGAAGGTTGTGGAAGGCTACCCGAAACGTTTGACCCAAGTTAAACCATTTAAAGGCAATGCTACCAAATACTAATTGAGTGTATGTAAACTTCTGACCCACTGGGAATGTGATGAAATAAATAAAAGCTGAAATAAATCATTCTCTCTACTATTATTATGACATTTCACATTCTTAAAATAAAGTGGTGATCCTAACTGACCTAAGACAGGGAATTTGTACTAGGATTAAATGTCAGGAATTGTGAAAAACTGAGTTTAAATGTGTTTGGCTAAGGTGTATGTAAACTTCCGACTTCAACTGTATCTAGTTGGCTTGAACGGACTTCCCAGGACAGAAACAACTTTAACCGAAGTTGCTGCAGCTAGTGAGCTCATATTTCCTGACCTGCCATGAACTTTAGGTGAGGTGAGCCTGTTGGCTGCACTGATGCATCTCAAGGGCCTACTCCACAAAAGCCTCACGCACAAGACAGCAGAAAGTACTGAAGTGGTTCAACGCAAACGCATGTCCTACCCTACCAGCTCTGTAGAATCTATACCCTCCACACCTTATTTCACATCAAGAATATAGTCTGGGAAGAATGTCAGTTTGGACAATAACTATAGTATAATAAAATACAATTGGTGTCACTTCATCCACTAGCCAAGAGCCATTCAACTTTAGTGCAGAGTAGCTGGTTCCCGTGGTACAGTTTAAATACCCTAGGCTGTAGGAGACCTCACTCTACTGTATATGTAGTCTCTGGCTTTTTCTAATATATTAATACTGTACTTCCCTCTTTTGAATTCTTTGGCTTTATCTGGAAAGTAACTATGTGTGTGTATTTGTGTGTGTCGTGGGCTAGGAGTGGAGGCACGGTAGGGTAGCGAAGAATACAATGGCAGCAGCAGCCCTCACAATGAGGCTCAAGGCTGTGTCGCCGCTGAGCACTTGAGCTGCACAATGCGCCGGCACGGGCCAGGATGTCAAACACGTGCGCGTGCACACACACAAAAATAATATAAAAACACACAACCAGCAAGAAAACAGCAAAAGGCTGGCAATGTTGCAGATGATCCATCTATTCCATTGGATCCATTGCGCTAGGCAAGCTCAGTTACCTTTGCTCAATCAAGCACAGCTAAAGTATTTGAAAGAAAACAAATAGTATTTGAATCCAGGTCTGACCTTAGCATACAGTATTTCCTGAAAGTATTCATACCCCTTGACGTATTCCACACTTTGGTGTGTTACAGCCTGAATTCATTTTTTAAATTATTTTTTTAAGTATCACCCATCTACACACAATACCCCATACTGACAGAGTGAAAACATGTTTTTAGACATTTTTGCAAATGTATTCAAAATTAAATACAGAAATATTTCATTTACATAAGGATTTACACCCCTGAGTCAATACCTTGTAGAATTACCTTTGGCAGCAATTACAGCTGTGGGTCTTTCTGGGTAGGTCTGTAGGTCTGCAACATTTGTCCATTATTCTTTTCAAAAATGTTCCAGCTCTGTAACATTGGTTGTTGATCAATGCTAGACAACCATTTTCAAGTAGATTTAAGTCAAAACGGTAACTCGGCCACTCAGGAACATTCACTGTCTTCTTGGTAAGCAACTCCAGTGGAGATTTGGCCTTGTGTTTTAGGTTATTGTTCTGCTAAAAGGTGAATTAATCTCCCAGTGTCTGGTGGAAAGTAGATTGAAACAGATTTTCCTCTAGGATTTTACCATGTGCTAAGCTCCATTCCGTTCCTTTTTTATTCTGAAAAACTCCCCAGTCCTTAACAATTACAAGCATACCCATAACATGATGCCGCCACCACTATGCTTGAAAATATGGAGAGTGGTACTCGGTAATGTGTTGTATTGGATTTGCCCCAAACACAACACTTTATAGTCAAGACAAAAAGTGAATTGCTTTGACATATTCTTTGCAGTATTACTTTAGTGCCTTGTTGCAAACAGAATACATGTTTTGGAATATTTTTATTGTGTACAGGCTTCATTATTTTCCCTCTGTCAATCAGGTTAGTATTTTGGAGTAACTACAATATTGTTGATCCATCCTCAGTTTTCTATCACAGCCAATAAACTCTGTAACCGTTTTAAAGTCACCATTGGCCTCATGGTGAAATCCCTGAGCGGTTTCCTTCCTCTCCATCAACTGAGTTAAGAACGATGCCTGTATCTTTGTAGTGACTGGGTGTATTGAAACACCATCCACAGTGTAATTAATAACTTCAGCTTGCTCAAAGGGATATTCAATGTCTGCTTTTTTTATTTTACCCCTCTACCAATAGGTGCCCTTCTTTGCGAGGAATTGGAAAACATCCCTGGTCTTTGTGGTTGAATCATTTTAACAAACATCATTTCAATTTTATATTATGATGTATTGTGTCCAGGCCAGTGACCAAAACATCTATATTTAATACATTTTAAATTCAGGCAGTAACACAACAAAATGTGGAAAAAGTCAAGGGATGTGACTACTTTATGAAGGCACTGCAAGTGCCATGACAGACAGGCAGAAAAAACACACCGATGAGACTAAACACAAGGCAGACGACAAGGGTTTTGTTTTCCATCCAAAGCCCCATATTGTAACAGTGGCGCCCAGCGGTCAGGGTTGAGGAGACAGTAACAGTGACTGGAGGGTCAGCATCATCAAGGAGAGGAAAGGAAGGCCAGGGGAGGAACCAGGGTTGACCTTTTGTTCTCCTCGCAGAGAGGATAAACCAAATGGGTGTTTATGCAACATAGACACAACAATCAAGAGGTCACTGTTTTATCCTCGTTAAACAACACCTTGACCTTTCAGCAGTCACTGATTTGGTACAATCCCCAACATGGAGGAGCAAAGAACTTCACCCATCATCAGCGCTTCAGGGTGCAGTGACACGTCATCAGAGCACACTTCCTTCTTCATCTTCAGCCACAGCAGACACAACTATTTACATCATTCGTAATTTACACAACCAGGTTGAATGCCCATAACAGAAAAGGTTGATTACTCAAGCATCTGTTTCCCCATTTGGCATGACATGGCCTACTGGAACACGGATCTAAAATAGCCAACCTACACCCACACCTACAGTACACATTCCCCTCCTGCGGGAGCCAAGAGGACGTCAGCCAGAGACAGGGAAACGGTCCCTTTACAGTTATTGGGAATGAGAATGATGGATGAGGGGAAGGGTAACAGGGTGCTACCCATTCGCCCCGGAGATGGATCCCACAGATGTCTGATGAGTGGACAGCGTTGGCCTAATGTACATAGTCATACTTCCTAGTATCGTATTCACGCTTCAAGGTTCGTGAAGGTGAAGCACAGGTCACGCAGGTCTACAATTGACTCTCAGGTCATGAACATAAAATTATTCATATCCTGTGAATGAATCATCACTTTATTCTTTTTACGTCTGGGAACAAAAAGCAACAATTCATTGGCCATACTGTGGAAGTGGTGTAACGTTCTAACCATAAAAAGGATGTCTACCAGAAGTCTATGCAAAAGAGAGCACTGAAAACATCAATGTCTTACTTGTAACTCATAACTGGAAGGGAGGAACATTTCCAATGAAATCTGACGAGCGGTAATTAGATCATAGGAGTAATCTGGGGAAATAAAGACAAGCTTAATTAACCACACACACACACACACACACACACACACACACACACACACACACACACACACACACACACANACACACACACACACACACACACACACACACACACACACACACACACACACACACACAGTTAGAATGGCGAGACTTATTCTAATACTCATTGATTTTTGTTGGAATTGCAACAAAGAAGATGTACCTCATTACACATGCTCTATGAAATGTTTCTAATGTTGAAATGATTCATTGTATGTGGTCCAATATCTTACACAACATGCCTTGGCAAAGTACTGGGAACGGAATTTACGCAAAACCTGGTAATTTGTAGCTATATTGGATTTTGATAAACATCAGGAGATATTTTTGCTTTGGACTGGCTCTCCCCACAGCATCTTAGGATGGTGTCCTGGTGTGGAAGTTACATAAGAGTTATGACAGAGAGCAAGAACCTTCAATCTCAACTGTCTGAGCATGCACAATCAGCAGATACATGACGGACAAGGACTGATAAAGGAGTAGATAAAACCAAACAGAGTGGTGTGGTGGACCCAAATGGGATGGAGAGGAGAGGCGCATGGGGAGTAAGTGAGAGGAAAGGGATGGGAGAGGTACAGCGAGGAGACGAGACCTGGACGAGACAGGGACATAAGGCCTAGGCAGGAGAGGTGGGCCGCCATCCCCGCCTCCCGCCAGGCCCGCCATCCTCATAGACAAGGTCAGGTCCAAAAGGACAGAGCCACTGCGGGGAGGGGGTCACTATAAAGGAGATAAGCAACAATAGGAGGAACTATAGCACACAAAATCACTGGAGTGTCACGACCCCTCCCAGGCAGAGAAGAATGGAAAAACCCTGCGCATAACAGTCCTTCTTAACCCAGGGGGAGCAAGACGGAGGAGGACACACACTGAGGACACGCATGCAGGCAGGCACACACACACTCACTAAGGAGGAGATGGAGGAGACAGCACGGGTGGATGAGATCTTTAAAAAAATATAGAATGTAATTAATGTTTACGCAACAAGGAAAGTGGGATCATAGGAAGACTCTGCCAAGCACAACGCTTGCCAAGCCATCTAGGACTATTTTCGTACGACCCTTAGAACTCCCCACACCAGTCTTTTCTGTTGCTGTTCCAAGACTTTGTTTCAGACAAATAATGATTATGCATCTTCAAAATAAAAAAAATCCCCCTCTATTGAAATAATGGGTCCCACTTTAAACAAACCACAACTTATAAAAGCTTTATAGAGCATTTGTAACATCTTCATAAACACTGTTTCCCCTTCTAAATCTTTGCCGCCACTCCCCCCAAAAAAGAAAAAATATATTTTGCGAATTAAGCCCTTTTTCTTCTTACCAAGAGGCTAATGAATTCATAGATACAATGTTTATGTCTCCGCATGCAGTTTGAAGGAAGGTGCTAACAGGGTTAGCACAATTGCTAACTAGCGTTAGCCAGCTAGCATGCTAGCTGTTCCTGTAGACTTCCAGTCATAGTTAGCAATGGCTCACGAAACTACCTTCAACTTCCTTCAAACTGCACACAGAGACATACAAATGTTGCACTATTCCTTTAAGATCAGAGTGGCAAGTTACAACACATATTTGTAGCAAACAGAGCAAGCAGTGGTGCGAATGAGAGCCACGAGCACACAGACACCTGTTACTCCTCATCATCTCCCTACAGTGCAGTGGCGTGCCTTGATTATATTTCAGATGGGGTCAACATAATTACATTTTCATGCATTTTGAAGTAGAATGTATTTTTTAAAAGTCAGCAGAAGGGACCTTCTCAATGTGGTTGTACAAAAACAATATCCCCTGGGGCGTGTATCTGGAACCCCCCGCTGCGAAGAGCACCCCCCCACCCCCTTAGCCACTGCTGCTGAAAAAAAATACTAGGGGAAACACTGAACACTACCATAGGCTAGATGCTTCACAAATACTTTTTAAGTACTACAACATAAGCTGTGACTTAGTAACTGAATGTGCTGTAAACTCATTTGGATGTCCATCTTGATTCAATTGTAAATATGAGCTCGCCTTTATGGATCAGTCTGTCACTCTGGTATTTACATTGTCATTGTTTAAGCTTTATTGTGACCTGTCTACAAGTCTATGTCTTGGAAAGCAGTCTAGCTTTGGGGGTTAACCAGACCATGCTTCATATCCTCTTCCATTCAACACATTGTTCCTTTTCACTGCTGATTAATATCTTGTTTAAACAGCCACAAGACAACACCACGCCGTCAGTGTGTTCAGAAATTCTCTAGAGCCGATCAACACAATGGACACATTCCTCACACACACACGCGAATTATAGTGATGTAGGATTTTCTGAAGAAAAACATCCCTCCACGGGCACCACTTTGCTGTTTATTTTGTTAATTTAAAGTGGAGACACAATTTGGAATGTATCCAGTCGACACTCTTTATGCATCGTACTGAAAGACCCCACGCCCGGCCCCAAACCCTCCTTGGCTCCAAAGCCTCACTCAGCTTATTGAGCAATTTGCTAACACCCATGAAATAACAATGTGGTAAAAAAGGTTTTCACAACATGATCTTTTGCTCGCTTTACGTAACATCAACGTTAATAACATCACTGCAAGAAAATATGGACATTGATGGGAGCCACCAAATTTGACCTCTTACGAGATTCTCTCAAATATCTCTCTGAAATGAGTTAGGGTGAGGGTGCCCAGAAATCTCATTAGCATAGGCCGTTAGTCTCAGGTCAAACTTTGTAAAAAAAATTATGTTATATGTGAGGTCACATCGCTGAATATATGTCCAGGTTCAAGCCCAAACTTTTCGTCACTAGCGTCATTACTGTGTGTTGGCCTGGTCTGTGTGCACGTACGACAGTGAAAGGACGTGGCCTGTGCCTGGTGCCCTGGATGTGTGTGCCTCTGCACGGACTTGGAGCCCAGCACCACTTTCCAATTTGGTAGGGTGGAGCTCATTCATTCATCGGGCCACTAGGCTCTAACCAAAATAAATCCTCCCTCCGTTTTACATTGTATCATTGTTTCTTTTTCACTAGGCTCTTATTGAACAACCGCTTATTAGATTGCAATCTTCCACTCCCTCATTGAATACACTAGCCTATAATGCAGTGGGATTTGGTGGTGTTAGCCAAGCTTTGTGACCTGCACCACGTTCACTCACTCTCCTGACTCAATTGACAGGGGAAACTGCCACCCGTTTCTGATGACGGAGGATATTTTGAATACGACTGCTTCAATCTGGACGTGCTTGAAAAAGGCATCCATGAATTATCTGCGTCACAACTTCGAACAACTTTTTTAACCACACCTGCTAACAACTTTTTTTTTGCCAAATTGCAATAGCAAAGCTCGCTACACTACTTCCAAACTGGAGATAATAATAATACTTTTGGTAAATGTCTGAAAATTGTCAAATCTGACAAAGAAAGATATATGTTTGACTCCCCTCTCATCTCTCTCTGAAAATCAGAGGAGAACTTCAATCGGACACAAAACGCTCACTCATCATTAGAGTCAAGGTGTGTTTTGATCAATGAACCGCAAGCAGCTCAACGTGTCTGATTACATTTCACAGAACAGGGTTCTCTTGTCTCTCTTTTCCGTTCAGACTAATTATGTATGGGCAGTGGCAATCACAGGGTTTCCCAGGCCTATTCCCTATGGGCTATGGTGATTTAAACACCCCAGAGACAAGAGCTATTATACAGAAATCAATCCTTCTCGGAAATGACCACCACTTATAATTGCTAATAGATATGGTTAGAGGTTACACTATACCTCCACTTTAGCAACAATACCACTTTGATCTCAGTGGAGTTTTACACAGAGCTGTACATTGTATGACTTTTAAGAGGAAGCTAGGCTCTTTGAATAGTTAAGTATACTGTGGGTGTGTGTCTGGTGAAGTCAATTGGTGGGGGTGGTTTGTGTAATAGCAGGAAAGGAGGAATAAAGTAGGGTCACATTTTTTTATTTCTGAAGTATAAAGTTGGTAGCAGTAGGACCCTGCAGATTGTTATGGACCAGACATCCATCATCACAAACGTTGGACACAAGCACACCTTTATGGGGTCTCTGCCAGGGACAAGGATGTAGGCTAAGAAAGAAACCCCAAAGAAAGTTCAACACAATAACAAAAAGTTTCAGCATTGGCTGCCAAACACCAGACAGGAAAATTCAATGGTTTCTGATGTCAAACTAGAGACAGATTCCTACTATATATGACAAGCAGTAGCGACCGCATATTTTCTGCCTCGTCTTCTCAGATTACTACTAGTTTCAACGAGACAACGTAAACACTCACCTGGAGGACAAGATGAGCGCTTCAGTGGCTGTATACCGAAATATTTACACCGAGGACCGGTTCAGACAGTCGTACGGTACCGAGGACAAGCCCCGTGGAGGTGGTCAACGGTTTCGGGAGAAGATCGCGGAACGGTGCAGGTGCTCGCGTGCAGCATGCCTTCACCTGTTGAGGGAACGAGTTCCCATTTTTAACTGGCTGCCGAAGTACAGGCTGAAAAAATGGATATTAGGTGATACAATAGCGGGACTAACAGTTGGTATACTTCACATTCCACAAGGTGAGTACATTTTTAAGTGAATATTGTGAGCAAAGGTTTACTGTAGTAAATTGATGTCGTTTGATGTCGATTTACCATCTTTACAAACTATTTTGTTACAACTAACCTTTTACACAATTCTGTGATGACGTTTTATTTCTCACGTGTCACTGTTTTGCCAGTAATTACTAACCAATCGTGTGTTTGATTGATTTTAAGAAGATTTTGTCAAATTGCTAATGTAAACGAAATAAACACCTTCAAATATGGACTTTTTGTTAACTCCAGATAATTGGTCAATGCTATCCGTTTCCTTGGGGACGTCCTTACACTAAATCCCAACCTTAACCCATAGTCTTACCCTAACCATAACCCCTACATTAACCATTTCAAATGTCAACTTCAATGGAGTATGGACCTCCTAAGGATCCCGGATAGCACAGAGCCCACAAACACACACACACAATGAACAAAATAATCTTGATACAAAATGTAAAACGTATTTAAAAAATGTATTATCATCTGAGCTTGACAGGAAAAATGGAACCTCAAAAATGTAATCTCAATGGATGTCATGGTTTATTCAGATAACGGAGTCAAGAAAATACCAGCGTTGAAAGTTGTAATACAGTAATAACAGGTGTTATTTCATAGCATTTATTGGCAACATTATTTACCACGATATCAAAGCCTTTTTATCTGAAAATGACACCAATTACTCATGTAGCCACAGGTGTATGTGATGGCAACCGATTGTCGCCTAATATCTTGTTTCTCTTCCTGAAAACAGGTATGGCCTTTGCCTTACTGACGTCAGTGGCGCCCATCTATGGCCTCTATACCTCCTTCTTCCCTGTGGTTCTCTACATGCTGTTTGGCACAGGACGGCATGTATCCACTGGTATACACACGCTGATATTATACATTTAGGACTGGAGCCTGACAAATGTATATGGATAGGGCGCACAATGTGCCTGCGATAAATCCTCTGCCATGGGTATCTGTGTGACAGCTACTGGGTTTGAACCAGCGTCTCCACCGCCCCATAAGACTGTGTTAGCCCCCTGAGCTAAAGTCTAAGTTAATCAACATCGTTTTTTAGTTTTAGTTAGATTTATTCACACACAAAAAACAAGTGAAAGTCGAAGTACAGATAAAAACAAGGTAAATAGGTGTGCAGGTAAGGTAGGAAACCCAAGAGGGCTTAAACGACCCCCCCCCCCCCTCCCCACACACACACACAAAAGAGCCGTATAAACAGTGCCTAGTGAAAGCCTATACAACCCTTGAACTGCCTTCACATTTTGCTGCCATAAAATTAATCTAAACATGATTAAATTGGTGTCAGCTTCATGTTATGGGTATGCTTGCCACCGTCAGGGACTGGGGAGTTTGTCAGGAGAAAAATAAATATGAAAGGAGCAAAGCCCATGTAGAAAATGAGAGGAAAACCAGATATCAGTCTTTTGAAAACCTTGGGATAGAGTTTTATTTTTCAGCGGGACAATTACACACATTTTAATGCCAAAGACACACTAGAATGGCTTTCCAAGAAGTGTTGAGTGTTCCTGAGTGGTCCAGTCTTAGTCCTTAGTACAGAGACAAGGTTTGAATATTGCTGTCCATCAATGAATCACAACCACATTTACTGAGCTTGAGAGATTTTGACAAAAACAATAGATAAATGTTGCCCTAAGAGTTGTGCAAAGTTAGTAGAATCTTATTCAAGATGATTACCTGCTGTAATGGCTGCCGAAGCTATTTCCACCATCAAATTAAACCAAATTGTATTGGTCACATACCCGTGTTTAGTAGATGTTATGATTGTGCTTCTAGTTCCGACAGTACAGCAATATCTGACAAGTAACATCTAACAATTTCACAACAAATACCTAATACACACAAATGGAATACCTAATACACACAAATGGAATTAAGAATATATAAATATATGGATGAGCAATGTCAGAGCGGCATAGACTAAGATACAGTAGATAGTATAGAATAGAGTATATACATATGAGATGAGTAATGCAAGATATGTAAACATCATTAAAGTGACATTATTAAAGTGACTAGTGTTCCATTTATTAAAGTGGCCAATGATTTCAAATCTGTGTATGTAGGCATGTATTAACTCTGGGGAGTGAAGAATTATGCAATCAAGACAGCTTAGTTGTTTTTTAAATTTCAATGTGGAGTAGATTGTGTACATCGGTAGCAAGAAAAATCTAATTTATTCCCTTTATACTAGGGACTGTATTCAGGGAATTCGGAAGGTATTCAGCCCCCACATTTTGTTACGTTACAGCCTTATTCTAAAATTGATTAAATCCTGGGGGTTTTTCATCATCAATCTACATACAATACCCCATAATGAAAAAGCATTTATGTAAGTATTGAGACCCTTTACTCAGTACTTTGTTGAAGCACCTTTGGCAGCGATTACAGCCTTAAGTCTTCTTGGGTATGACGCTACAAGCTTGGCACACCTGGATTTGGCTAGTTTCTCCCTTCTCTACAGATCCTCTCAAGCTCTGTCAGTTTGGATCGGGAGCGTCGCTGCACAGCTATTTTCAGGTCTCTCCAGAGATGTTCGATCGGGTTCAAATCCGGGCTCTGGGTGGGCCACTCAAGGACATTCAGAGACTTGTCTTGAAGCCACTCCTGCGTTGTCTTAGCTGCTTATGGTTGTTGTCCTGTTGGAAGGTGAACCTTTGCCTCAGTCTGAGGTCCTTAGCACTCTGAAGCAGGTTTTGATCAAGGATCTTTCTGTACATTGCTCCGTTCATCTTTCCCTCGATCCCTCGACTAGTCTCCCAGTCCCTGCGCTGAAAAACAACCCCACAGCATGATGTTGCCACCACTATGCTTCACCGTAGGGATGGTGCCAAGTTTCCTCCAGACGTGACTCTTGGCATTGGTTTCATCAGACCAAAGAATCTTGTTTCTCATGGTCTCAGAGTCTTTAGGTGCCTTTCGGCAAACTCCAAGCGGGCTGTCAAGTTCCTTTTGTTACGAACCGGCTCGTAGCTGGTAACAAAGAGGGAAACAACACAGAGATAAAGAAAAAACAAGCATATTTATTAAATAAAGTGAACTATATCCAAGTAACAATGGTGTGTGTAGTCAGTAGCATAAGTGAGTGGTTGCGTGCATAGATGGTGATAATGACGGGTGTTGAGAGGTGCCAAAATAAACAAACACAAAGAAGCCTTAAATGCCACAACCAAAAACAACAGTGTGTTTCCTGGATATATGGGGGAAAGGTGTACAGACATGGCCGAAAGTTTTGAGAATGACACAAATATTAATTTTCACAAAGTCTGCTGCCTCAGTTTGTATGATGGCAATTGGCATATACTCCAGAATGTTATGAAGAGTGATCAGATGAATTGCAATTAATTGCAAAGTCCCTCTTTGCCATGCAAATGAACTGAATCCCAAAAGAACATTTCCACTGCATTTCAGCCCTGCCACAAAAGGACCAGCGGACATCATGTCAGTGATTCTCTCTGTCAGTGACTGTTGATGAGGACAAGGCTGGAGATCACTCTGTCATGCTGATTGAGTTCAAATAACAGACTGGAAGCTTCAAAAGGAGGGTGGTGCTGGGAATCATTGTTCGTCCTCTGTCAACCATGGCTACCTACAAGGAAACACGTGCCGTCATCATTGTTTTGCACAAAAAGGGCTTCACAGGCAAGGATATTGCTGCCAGTAAGATTGCACCTAAATCAACCATTTATCGGATCATCAAGAACTTCAAGGAGAGCGGTTCAATTGTTGTGAAGAAGGCTTCAGGGCGCCCAAGAAAGTCCATCAAGTGCCAGGACTGTCTCCTAAAGTTGATTCAGCTGCGGGATCGGGGCACCACCAGTACAGAGCTTGCTCAGGAATGGCAGCAGGCAGGTGTGAGAGCATCTGCACGCACAGTGAGGCGAAGACTTTTGGAGGATGGCCTGGTGTCAAGAAGGGCAGCAAAGAAGCCACTTCTCTCCAAGAAAAACATCAGGGACAGACTGATATTCTGCAAAAGGTACAGTGATTGGACTGCTGAGGACTGGGGTAAAGTCATTTTTTCTGATGAATTCCCTTTCCGATTGTTTGGGGCATCCGGAAAAAAGCTTGTCCGGAGAAGACAAGGTGAGCGCTACCATCAGTCCTGTGTCATGCCAACAGTAAAGCAGCCTGAGACCATTCATGTGGGGGGTTGCTTCTCAGCCAAGGGAGTGGGCTCACTCACAATTTTGCCTAAGAACACAGCCATGAATAAAGAATGGTACCAACACATCCTCCGAGAGCAACTTCTCCCAACCATCCAGGAACAGTTTGGTGACGAACAATGCCTTTTCCAGCATGATGGAGCACCTTGCCATAGGGAAAAAGTGATAACTAAGTGGCTCGGGGAACAAAACATCGATATTTTGGGTCCATGGCCAGGAAACTCCCCAGACCTTAATCCCATTGAGAACTTGTGGTCAATCCTCAAGAGGCGGGTGGACAAACAAAAACCCACAAATTCTGACAAACTCCAAGCATTGATTATGCAAGAATGGGCTGCCATTAGTCAGGATGTGGCCCAGAAGTTAATTGACAGCATGCCAGGGCGGATTGCAGAGGTCTTGAAAAAGAAGGGTCAACACTGCAAATATTGACTCTTTGCATCAACTTCATGTAATTGTCAATAAAAGCTTTTGACACTTATGAAATGTTTGTAATTATACTTCCGTATTCCATAGTAACATCTGGCAAAAATATCTAAAGACACTGAGGCAGCAAACTTTGTGGAAATTAATATTTGTGTCATTCTCAAAACTTTTGGCCACGACTGTATTTATCCCCAGGACACACCTGAGCCCAGGTGTGTCCCATTTCGCAGACGACCCTCCCAGTTCCGCCCACCAACATCCTATGAAGGAAAACAAGAGCAAAGAGAAAGAATTCGGCAGACAGAGTGGGAGGGTTGTCACACTCCTATCCATAAAACCGGGGACCACCAAGGACCCCGGAACACCACACCAACCAAGCATACATATACACAAACTAAATACTGTCCTAGTAAACGCTACCCCACTGCCCCAGCCATCTACATCCAACCCGACATACACCTCGAAGTGTTGTGGCACCCATATGAGTGCTAGCGCTTCTTTTTACACCACGGAGTAGTTCAATTGATAATGGTTAAACTTCTAGGAAAATCGACTAACAGGCGTCTCGACATCAGACACATCTGCTTGCAGCAGGACTGCACTTGCCCCCATGTGACTCGCATCCACCTGCACGTGACTCACATCCACACGCAAGGAGCAGCCAGCACCGGAGTTGAGGTTGACAGAGAGGGGACCAGACGTAAACCGTCTTAGCTTTCAGCAAATCTGTTGGGGGAGTGACCACGGTAGAGAAGTTCCCACAGAAACTATGGTAATAACCAATCATTCCCAAGAAACGCATCAGTTCCTTTTTAGTGGTTGGCAGTAGAAAAGCATCAATAGCTACCACTTAAGCCCGGAAAGGACGCACCTCACCCTGCCCAACCACCTTACCAAGGTACGTAACGGTCGCCTGAGCAAACTCACACTTAGCCAATTTGATAGGGAGGTGACCCGCAGCCAAGCGGTCGAACAAAGCTTGAATACGGGCCAGATGCTCCTCCCAAGTATCTGCATAAACCACTACATCGTCCAGATAAACAGTACACCCAACCAGACAGGAGACAACCCTGTTCATAAGGCGTTGAAAAGTGGCAGGTGCATTACGCAGGCCAAAACTCATAACCAAATACGAGTACAGACCTGAAGGTGTAATAAAGGCAGAGATTTCATGTGCCCTACACGTCAGTGACACCTGCCAATAGCCCTTTAATAGGTCAAACTTGCTCACAAACTTCGCTGCTCCGACCTGATTAACGCAGTCCTCTATCTGAGGAAGAGGAAATTAATCTGGCTTAGTGACACTGTTTACCTTACGGTAGTCCATACAAAATCTGTTTGTCCCATCCGGTTTACTGACCAAGATACAGGGAGAAGCCCAACTGGAGAAAGAAGGCTCTGCTATATCACTCTCCAGCATGTACTTGACCTCAGCATCCAGACAACGCCGTTTCTCTGAAGAAACTCTATAGAACCGCTGACGGATGGGGTCAGCATCCCCAGCGTCAATATCGTGTTCCATCAAGTTTGTACGTGTAGGCGTATCAGAAAACAAAACTACAAAACTCAGAGTCAGACTAACTGACTTGTCTCGCCTATCAGCAGGTAGATGAGCGAGAAGGCTGTCCAAAACATCCAGTGACTCTGAATGTTTCAATCTATCCTGCAGTAGTCAATCGTCGGGACCAGGGACATCCTCCTCACCATACACGGACATTTCATGACAAAAAAGAAGAACCCGGCGATGTAACAATACTGGCCAAAAGAACAGGTTTACCGTCCTCTGCGGACTCCCACTCTTCAGCCCCAGAGGAACGGAGGAACGGGCGTAATAGGGTTTTAGCAGATGTACATGGCACAGTTGGTGCTTTTTCCTCCGTTCAGGAGTGGCAACTAGATCGTTTTGCTCAGTGCACTGGCGCACAACCGTATATGAACCTTGAAACTTTACTGAGGAGTGTCTTCTGTCTGCTGCTACAGAGATTGTTGTCCTTCTGGAAGGTTCTCCCATCTCCACAGAGGAACTCTGGAGCGCTGTCAGAGGGACCATCGGGTTCTTGGTCCACCTCCCTGACCAAGGCCCTTCTCCCCCGATTGCTCAGTTTGGCCGGGCAGCCAGCTCTAAGAAGAGTCTTGGCGGTTTCAAATTTCTTCCATTTAAGAATGACGGAGGCCACTGTGTTCTTGGGGACCTTCAATACTGCAGAAATGTTTTGGTACCCTTCTCCAGATCTGTGCCTCCACACAATCCTGTGTCGGAGCTCTACGGACAATTCCTTCGACCTCATGGCTTGGTTTTTGCTCTGACATGCATTGTCAACTGTGGGACCTTATCTAGACAGGTGTGTGCCTTTCCAAATCATGTCCAATCAATTGAATTTACCACAGGTGGACTCCAATCAAGTTGTAGAAACATCTCAAGGTGGATCAATGGAAACAGAATGCACCTGAGCTCAATTTCAAGTCTCATAGCAAAGGGTCTGAATACTTATGTAAATAAGGTATTTCAGTTTTTTTATTTGTAATAAATTTGCTATTATTTCAAATAACCTGTTTTGCTTTGTCATTGTGGGGTATTGTGTGCAGATTGATGAGGACATTTTTCAGAATAAGGCTGTAACATAACAAAATGTGGAAAAAGTGAAGGGGTCTGATTACTTTCCAAATGCATTGTATATGAACAGAGCTTAGTTCACCAAACCACTTCCGTTGCACATGTGCTCACACTGATGCTGAGTTTCTTCATTGCTGTGTTGTTGAGCCGCCGTGTGGCTGTTTTGGTAGTGGTGCTGAGTGGTTGAATCACAGACTAGCTGTGTCTGTTTCCCAGGTACCTTTGCAGTGGTGAGCCTGATGACAGGCTCAGTGGTGGAACAGCTGGTGCCCACCCCTCTACAGCTCAACTCCTCCAGTCCAGAGGCTGCAGACTTTGAGGCCCAGAGGATTGGGGTTGCCTCCGCTGTAGCCTTACTCTCAGGGATCATGATGGTGAGTGATACATAGGGTTCTCTCTGGTTGAATCTCAAAAGTATTTCCCTCGATTCCCTGCATCCTCTCTCCTCATCTCCGTCTCAAAACTTCAGAGGGAAGCGAGGAGAGTATTGGAGGACAAGATCAGAAGAGCTGCTCTCCTCACTTCCCTATGATGTTTTAAGCAGGAAGCAAGGTAAAGGACAAGTTTAAGATGGCATGGCCCTGTAGATGGAATGGTATTTCTATAGTGTTTAGATGTTGTAGTCCTAACTAAATGTTGTTTGTTTCCCAGCTCTGTATGTTTGGGCTACAGCTGGGTTTCCTCTCTACATACCTGTCAGAGCCCATCGTCAAGGCATTCACCAGCGCTGCAGCCTTCCACGTCACCATCTCACAGCTGCAAAGCATGCTGGGACTGCGGCTCCCCCGCCACACCGGCCCCTTCTCACTCTTCAAGGTCAGCAGTCAGAGAAGTGACAATGATCAGGATAATACAGTGTTCAGTTTACAGTAGTTTAGAGCTCCAGGACGTTGTGGAATTATAATAGAAACGGTTTACTATCATAACCCAGGTTCTCTGAAGGAGAGAAGAAGTCTCAAATAAAAGAGAACTGAGGGAGCTCTCACTCAAAACCTCACTTGGTTCAATTTGACCTTGTAAGAGACACTTGACAATCATAAACACCGGGGTGTGGGAAGAGACAATTGAAATAGTTGCTCCTCTCTTCACTATAACGCGTTCCCCACTGAACCCGCCCCACACCAACATGGCCCGATGAAATTCATCACCCCCCGTGTGTGTTAACTCATTCCCCCCTGTCTGTGTCCTCCAGACCCTTGCGTCTGTCATAGAGAACCTTCCCCAAACCAACATGGCTGAGCTGCTGACCTCCCTGGTGTGTCTGGCCATCCTGGTACCGGTTAAAGAAGTCAACATGAGGTTCCGACAGCACCTACGCACACCCATCCCCGTAGAGATCCTCACGGTCAGTCACAAAGAGAACAGTTATTATAATACTGATAATGTTCGATGTAGCTCTGTGTAGCTGTAATGTTTGTGACGTGCTGATTGATGTGTTATAACTCAATTTGATGTTTCTCTTTCTCTCAGGTGATAATAGCTACAGGAGTGGCCTATGCTTCCTCTCTGGACTCTAACTATGACGTTCAGATAGTGGGACACATTCCTGCAGGGTAAGGTATCCACTAATTGAGCATCTCCATCTAGTGATATCATCATCATCATCATTTAGCTTCTTTTAAAAGAGAAATTAAACATTATGAACAGAGAGTGAGTGTAAAGTTTTGACCGTGTTTTGACTGTGTAGCTTCCCTAGTCCACGGATGCCTGCCTTGCACAAGTTGCCTGAGGTCGCTGGAGACACGGTTGCCATTACGTTTGTGGGTTATGCTGTGTCTGTCTCACTGGCAATGATCTACGCAGACAAGCACGGCTACTCCATCCAACCCAACCAGGTAGGCTACAGTGGTCCTCGACTAATAGGATACAGTAGTGGTGGGAAATCAACACTCACTGAAATCTTGTCACCTTGTACAAGGCATTACACGTTTAATGTGACTTCTGTGTGTGTAATCTGTGAGCTGTGACCAGAAGTCCATCTTTAAGGACAAGCGTTGTCATCATCATCATTATCACTACCATCATCATCATCATCATCGTCGTCATCACCATCATTGTCATCATCATCACCATCATCATCACCGTCATCATCATCATCACCATCATCAGCAGCATCATCATTATCATCGTCATCATGTTTGTCTTGTTTCTCCAGGAGCTCCTGGCCCATGGTATCTCCAACACAGTGTCGTCTCTCTTCACCTGTTTCCCCAGCTCAGCCACTCTGGCCACCACCAACATCTTGGAGAGTTCTGGGGGATTCACACAGGTACACACTACTTTATATCGAGCCTACTTTCCAGTAGGCTCGATATACGGATTACTTTCTAGATGCCCTATTTGTCTGCCTCGCCATTTGCTTCTGGCATGATGATACATTAATTCCTTTAAAGTCATTTAATGTTCTCTGTCTCTCTGTCCGTTCAGCTCTCTGGCTTGTTCACCAGTCTGGTGGTTCTGATAGTTCTACTGCTGATTGGACCTCTCTTCTACTTCCTGCCCAAGGTGAGTCAGTGTGTGTCTACTAAAAGGTGGAGGCATACAGACTTTCGCTAGTTTGTGCAAACAAAACGACATAAAACGAAACAAAGTGCACTCGTCGTCCGAGTCATTTACTCGTAATGTCCTGATCCAAATCAAATCAAATCCAATATTATTTGTCACATACACTTGGTTAGCAGATGTAAATGCAAGTGTAGTGAAATGCTTGTGCTTCTAGTTCCGACCATGCAGGATGGCTTGTTTATCTAACAAGTAATCTAACCTAACAATTTCACAACAACTACCTTATACACACAAGTGTAAAGGAATGAATAAGAATATGTACATACAAATATATGAATGAGCGATGGCCGAACGGCATAGGCAAGATGCAGTAGATGGTATAGAGTACAGTATATACATATGAGATGAGTAATGTAGGGTATGTAAACATTATATAAAGTGGCATTGTTTAAAGTGGCTAGTGATACATTTATTACATACATTTTTTCATTATTAAAGTGGCTAGAGATGAGTCAGAATGTTGGCAGCAGCCACTCAATGTTAGTGATGGCTGTTTAACAGTCTGATTGCCTTGAGATAGAAGCTGTTTTTCAGTCTCTCGGTCCCAGCTTTGATGAACCTGTACTGACCTCGCCTTCTGGATGATACCAGGGTGAACAGGCAGTGGCTTGGTGGTTGTTGTCCTTGATTATCTTTTTGGCCTTCCTGTGACATCGGGTGCTGTAGGTGTCCTGGAGGGCAGATAGTTTGCCCCCGGTGATGCGTTCTGCAGACCTCACTACCCTCTGGAGAGCCTTACGGTTGTGGGCGGAGCAGTTGCCTACCAGGCGGTGATACAGCCCGACAGGATGCTCTCGATTGTGCATCTGTAGAAGTTTGTGAGTGCTTTTGGTGACAAGCCGAATTTCTTCAGCCTCCTGAGGTTGAAGAGGCGCTGCTGCACCTTCTTCACCACGCTGTCTGTGTGGGTGGACCAWTTCAGTTTGTCCGTGATGTGTACACCTAGGAACTTAAAACTTTCCACCTTCTCCACTACTGTCCGGTCGATGTGGATAGGGGGCTGCTCCCTCTGCTGTTTCCTGAAGTCCACGATCATCTCCTTTGTTTTGTTGACATTGAGTGTGAGGTTATTTTCCTGACACCACAKTCCGAGGGCCCTCACCTCCTCCCTGTAGGCCGTCTCGTCGTTGTTTAGTAATCAAGCCTATCACTGTAGTGTCGTCTGCAAACTTGATGATTGAGTTGGAGCCGTGCATGGCCACGCAGTCATGGGTGAACAGGGAGTACAGGAGAGAGCTGAGAAGGCACCATTGTGGGGCCTCAGTGTTGAGGATCAGCAGGGTGGAGATGTTGTTACCTACCCTCACCACCTGGAGGCGGCCCGTCAGGAAGTCCAGGACCCAGTTGCACTGGGCGGTGTCGAGACCCAGGCTCTCAAGCTTAACGACGAGTTTGGAGGGTACTATGGTGTTAAATGCTGAGCTGTAGTCGATGAACAACATTCTGACATAGGTATTCCTCTTGTCCAGATGGGTTAGGGCAGTGTGCAGCGTGATTGCGATTGCGTTTGCGTCGTCTCTGGACCTATTGGGGCGGTAAGCAAATTGGAGTGGGTCTAGGGTGTCAGGTAGGGTGGAGGTGATTTGGTCCTTGACTAGTCTCTCAAAGCACTTTATGATGACGGAAGTGAGTGCTACGGGGCGATAATCATTTACCTCAGTTACCTTCGCTTTCTTGGGAACAGGAACAATGGTGGCACTCTTGAAGCATGTGGGAACAGCAGACTGGGATAAGGATTGATTGAATATGTCCATAAACACACCAGCCAGCTGGTCTGCACATGCTCTGAGGACGCGGCTGGGGATGCCGTCTGGGCCGGCAGCCTTGCGAGGGTTAACACGTTTAAATGTTTAACTCACGTTGGCTGCAGTGAAGGAGAGCCCGCAGGTTTTGGTAGCGGGCCGTGTCAGTGGCACTGTATTGTCCTCAATGCGAGCAAAGAAGTTGTTTAGTTTGTCTGGGAGCAAGACATCGTGGTCTGCGACAGGGCTGGTTTTCCTTTTGTAGTCCGTGATTGACTGTAGACCCTGCCACATACCTCTCGTGTCTGAGCCGTTGAATTGCGATACTACTTTGTCTCTATACAGATGCTTAGCTTGTTTGATTGCCTTGCTGAGGGAATAGCTACACTGTTTGTATTCAGTCATGTTTCCGGTCACCTTGCCCTGATTAAAATCAGTGGTTTGCGCTTTCAGTTTTGCGCGAATGCTGCCATCAATCCACGGTTTCTGGTTGGGGAATGTTTTAATAGACTGTGGGTACAACATCACCGATGCACTTGCTAATAAACTCGCTCACCGAATCAGCGTATTCATCAATGTTATTGTCCGACGCTATGCGGAACATATCCCAGTCCACGTGATCGAAGCAATCTTGAAGCGTGGAATCCGATTGGTCGGACCAGCGTTGAACAGACCTGAGCACGGGCGCTTCCTGTTTTAGTTTCTGTCTATAGGCTGGGAGAAACAAAATGGAGTTGTGGTCAGATTTTCCGAAAGGAGGGCGGGGGAGGGCTTTATATGCGTCGCGGAAGTTAGAATTACAATGATCCAGGGTTTTGCCAGCCCGGGTCACGCATTCGATATGCTGATAAAATTTACGGAGCCTTGTTTTCAGATTAGCCTTGTTAAAATCCCCAGCTACAATAAATGCAGTCTCAGGATATGTGGTTTCCAGTTTTACATAGAGTCAAATAAAAAAAATTCAGGGCCATCGATGTGTCTGCCTGGGGGGGATATATACGACTGTGATTATGATCGAAGAGAGTTCTCTTGGTAGATAATGCGGTAGGCATTTGATTGTAAGGAATTCTAGATCAGGTGAACAAAAGGACTTGAGTTCCTGTATGTTGTTATGATCACACCATGTCTCGTTAATCATAAGGCATACACCCTGCTTTACATCTGTCCTTAGGCAGTGCTGGCCTGTATCAATGTCACCAGCCTCAGACAGATGTTTCTACAGTTCCAGGACCTGCCAGACCTCTGGCGAGTCAGCAAGATTGACTTCGTAAGTCTGTCCGTGTTACCATTGATTTGTATAAATATACCACTTTTGGGCAAGTGGTTTAGTGATCAACCACTGTGAACCAATGTGGCTTGTATATTTGTGACCTTATATGGCCTGTATATTTGTGACCTTATATGGATGGACTGCATATTTGTGAACCTGTATGGACTGTACTGTATGTGTTTTGCAGGTAGTGTGGCTGGTGACTTGGCTGTCTGTTGTGGTCCTGAATGTCGATATGGGTCTGGCTATTGGAGTGGTCTTCTCAATGATGACAGTCATCTGTCGCACACAGAGGTATGGTATGCCTTCACCCCTCTCAACACAGACGACACAGACACAGTGTATCAATGGTTCCGTAGTGCTACAGTTGTTGGAACTGTACATGATACTATTGCTAAATGTAACCAATGTCTGCCTGTGTACATCTCCAGTATATGCGTCTATTTTTTATTAAATCTGTATTAATTCGATTTCTGCATTCATCAGCAACAATAATCATCAGTGAAACTATAACTATGACTTCTAATAATGTGATGCAATTCTCTAGAGACCGCTGTGTGCCGGAATTGAAGTCTCTGGAGTAGAGCACTGTGGATTACTGTCTATCATAGGGCCGAATTAATATCCGTCATAAACCTGTGATATGAACTTGATACACTCACCAAGGGTAGAATTGATACAGTGGCTCAGTTGGTAGAGCATGGTACTTGCAACACCAGGGTTGTGGGTTTGATTCCCATGGGGGACAAGTATGAAAATCTATGTATGCTCTCCCTCCTTTAATTGGCTCTGGATAAGAGTGTCTGCTAAATAAATGTAATATAAACATAACCAGAGTTAACTTTCAAGATTTTAACATTATATTGTTGGTCGACTAACAGTATACACTGACTATACAAAACAGTATGGTAGTAGTTGCCAGGTGCAATGGTTTGTGTCAAGAACTACAACACTGCTGGGTTTTTCACGCTCAACAGTTTCCAGTGTGTATCAAGAATGCTCCACTACCCAAGGGACATCCATCCAACTTGACACAACTGTGGGAAGCTTTGGAGTCAACGTGGGCCAGCATCCCTGTGGAATGCTTTGGACACCTTGTAGAGTCCATGCCACGACAAATTGAGGCTGTTCTGAGGGCAAAAGGGTGGGGTACAACTAAAGCTGTTACTGTAACCGCCACACCAGCGGTCACAAGTCATGAAGGCAGTCAAATTCCACGTGACCGTTTAGTCACAGTGATTAGGCTTCTCCAAGCTCTGATGCTGCTGATGGTCATTAGTAGCCTACCAAAATTGCTAACTGCCTGCTACTCAGCACTCTATTGTCCCTCTAATCACTCTGACATCAATGCAAATGTTTCGAAAATCTAATCAGACACTTCATGAGAGCCCATGAGCTCATGTTGTACAACATTTTTATTGGGTATGTAATTGCGTGAGAAAACAGTGTGATGGCCTCTATTAAAAAGAGGAGGATCAGCTTTCTGTAGGTGTAGGCTATACCATTGCCCCTTTTTCGATACAGGTGCATGATAATGGTCCATTCTAAATAAAATAAAAATTCACACATAGAGTATATTATTTAGTATATGTAAAGACAAGATTAAATCAAGAATAGTCTGATGGGAGGCAATATTAGCCTAACACTTGTGAATTATATAATATCACTTGTGAATGATGCCCAGCATAAGAAACAATGCCTTTTTTTCCCGACTTTTTCTAATCATAATCGCACACCTCATGTAGCCTAGCCCATAAGCCTATATGTTTTAATAAGGTTTGTATCACAACGAAAGTGGCCAGATAACGTCTTAAAATTAAGCACATTAATCTGCTTTACAAGGGGTATAGAGCCTAATTGGCATACATAAGCAGCGCATCAGTTTCAAGTTGGGGGAAGATCATTTTCACCATAAAAATGCACCTTTTCTAATAAAAGCATTACATGCATAATTGCATTTGCGGTCACTTTTGATAATGTTTTTCCGCTAATAGAACATTTGCGCTTATAGCCTACTGCCTTGTGAGCATTGCTGCGTTTATAATGTGGAGAAATAGCCCAATAGTTTATAAAAAATTTAAGCTAAACGTTCTGATCTGATATGCAACTCGGAATTGGAAAAGGACGCATGCAGTTGCGTCCCCGATGTGTCTGTATTCACTTGTAGCCTGTAAGAAAAGCTGATGACGTGAACCATGTGAGTGAGAGGTGCTTTGAAGCAGGCAGCACTCAGGGAGAAGGACACAACGGCCACTGGCCACAAAAGGCATGGATTGTTTTAGGGTGCATTCTGGATCGTCGCCGGAGGCTCCGGACCATGGATCATCGCAGGAGGCTCTGGACTGGGAACCCCCGCTGGAGGCTCTGGATTGCAGACTGTCGCTGGAGGCTCTGGACTTCCGACCTTCGCTGGAGGCTCTGGACTGCCGACCGTCGCTGGAGGCTTTGGACTGCCGACCGTCGCTGGAAGCTCTGGACTACAGACCGTCGCTGGAAGCTCCGGAATGCGGACCGTCTCAGGAGGTTCCGGACTGCGGACCGTCTCAGGAGGTTCCGGACTGCGGACCGTCTCAGGAGGTTCCGGACTGTGGACCCTCTCAGGAGGTTCCGGACTGTGGACCGTCGTTGGAAGCTCTGGACTGGGAACTGTCGCCGGAAGCTCTGGACTGGGAACTGTCACCGGAAGCTCTGGACTGGGAACTGTCGCCGGAAGCTCTAGACTGGGGATCGTCGCCGGAAGCCTGGTGCGTGGGGCCGGCACTGGTGGTACCGGGCTGGTGACACGCACCTCAGGGCGAGCGCGAGGAGCAGGCACAGGACGTCCTGGACTGAGGAGGCGCACTGGAGGCCTGATGCGTGGGACCGGTACAGGTGGCACCGGGCTGGTGACACGCACCTCAGGGCGAGTGCGGGGATGAGGCACAGGACGTACTGGACTGTGGAGGCGCACTGGAGGCCTGATGCGTGGGACCGGCACTGGTGGTACCGGGCTGGTGACAACGCACCTCAGGGCGAGTGCGGGGAGGAGGCACAGGACGTACTGGACTGTGGACACGCACTCCAAGGAGAGTGCGAGGAGCAGGAACAGGCGCACCTGCGCTGGGAAAGCGCACTTGAGGGATAGTGCGAGGAGCAGGAACAGGACGCGCCTGACGGGAAGGCACACTTGAGGGAGAGTGCGAGGAGCAGGCACGGGACGTACCGGGCTGTGGAGACGTACTGGAGACCTGGTGCGTATAGCCGGCATCAATGGTACCGGAACTTTAACACACTTCTCAGGACGAGTACGGGGAGCTGACTCAGGTGGCACCAAACTGACAACACGTTCCTTTAGTCCAAATCCGTGCATCCTCCACCAACTCAACAACTCTCCCATTTCTCTCTCCTCCAAATTCTCCTTCTTCTCCCAGACTGGCTTGGTTCACTCCTCGGCTCCGCCGACTGCTCCATGTGCCCCCCAAAAAAGAATCTGGGGGTTTCTGTGGCCTTCCTCCCCGACTTTGTCGCTGTCCCTCCTTCACTGCTTCCGCCTGCTTCCATGGCAGGCTCTTCTCTCCTGCCATTATGTCGTCCCAAGTCCAGGATGTTCTCTCCCTAATCTCCTCCAAAGACCAGGATGCCATTACCTCCCGGGCACGCTGCTTGGTCCTTTGTAGGTGGGATCTTCTGTCACGTTCGTCTGAATGATTGGACCAAGGTGCAGCGTGCGTAGAGTTCCACATGTTTATTTAAATGAAAACAATAAAGAAACAAATGAAACATGAAGAAATGGAGTGCTCATAGCCACTACAAAAAAAAACAAGATCCCACAAACAACAGGTGGGAAAAGGCTGCCTAAAATATGATCCCCAATCAGAGACAAGGATAGACAGCTGCCTCTGATTGGGAACCATACCAGGCCAACATAGAAAACGAAAAACTAGAATGCCCACACTAATCACACC
Organism: Salvelinus sp. IW2-2015; assembly: GCF_002910315.2. Lineage (NCBI taxonomy): Eukaryota > Metazoa > Chordata > Actinopteri > Salmoniformes > Salmonidae > Salvelinus > Salvelinus sp. IW2-2015. Next base: position 28,810,777 of record NC_036857.1, read on the forward strand.
CTGACCTAACCAAATAGAGAAATAAAAAGGCTCTCTAAAGTCAGGGCGTGACACATAAGGACAACTCAGAGTATGCTACTCTGTTCTTCTGAAATAGACTACATTTTCTTCATATCATGCTTCTTTAGACCTGTCTAAAATAAATTATGTATTTATTGTGAAGGTGTAGGCTATATTACATGGATTTATTAAACTTTTTAAAATGTAGATGTTCCAAAGGTCTGCATCAGTGGCTTGTAGGCTATGTGTGGAAGCCAGGAGATGCTAAATGTGTTTACGTTAGTTAATGGTCAATTACTGTGAGACCGACAGTTATTTCCTTGACAATCACCGGCTGATGAAATTTCGTGACCGCCACAGCTCTAAGTGCAAGTAAATATTAGGAAGTTGTTCCTAACGTTTGGTATACTCAGTGTATACACTCCCACAATAATAACATTGTTTTCCTCAGGGCTGGGTGTTCAGTGCTGGGCAGAGCGAGCAACACAGAGATCTACAGATCTTTAGAGAACCACAACAAGGTAAGAGGAATTCTCCTGTTCACACTGGAGATATATTTTTCTGGCTGTAAAGATATCATATTAATCACAATACAAATACTTCCACTGATTCTTGATGTAGATGTGAAGTAAAAACTGCTATTGTGATGCAATCGTGAGAAACCCTCATTAGTATCATAGTTTCAGACAGTGATCAATGTAGAGCCCTGCACGGGCACGAATTTTCAACCCGAGCCCTACCCATGCCCGTGACGTTCAGGTCCTACCCTACCGAGGTCCGATTGCTTCTGCCCGAAACCTGAAATCAGGAATAACTTCCTCCATTAATAAATCCATGAACTGCTCCTCTCTGTCACTCGCACGCAGCTCGCTCTACGTGCCCTTTGCTCATGGCGGCTCTGAGTCAATGAAGAGACACGAGAGAGCAGTTAGCTGTTAGCTACTTTTCGTCCCTCTTAACTCAGACAAAACTCAAGGAGCATTATTATTTTTAGTGCTATGAAGTTCCGGGTGTGAAGATCCTGACATACAACGGGCCCATCTACTACGGCAACCGCAGCTTCTTCAGAGAGGACATGAGTCGTCTGCTGGGCCTCACCCCAGAGAGGATCCGCAGTAGAGAGAAGGCCAGGAAGGCCCTGGAGAAGAGGGAAAGAGAGGCTGTCAACACTGTGGTGAGACTACACACTATATCTGGGCTAGATCATCTTGTACATTGGAAAATATAAAAACATATGTTCTATAACTTACTGGTAATGTCTTTTTTTTCAGGAGAGAGGTGTCGCAAACACATCATTTTCATCTGAGAATGAGTTCTTTAAATCTGGTGAGTGAAAGTACATAAAAGTACTGTATATAGTTTGCAGTAATGTAATCTGGGTACAGGGCCACTTACGGTGCATTCGGAAAGTATTCAGACCCCTTGACTTTTTTCACATTTTGTTACATTACAGCTTCATTCTAAAAATGAATTCAATATACACAATACCCATAATGACAAAGTAAAAACAAGTTTATAGAAATTTTTGCAAATTCATGAAAAATGAAAAAATGAAATATCACATTTACATGTATTCAGACCCTTTACTCAGTACTTTATTGAAGCACCTTTGGCAGTGATTACAGCCTCGAGTCTTCTTGGGTATGATGCTACAAAGTTGGCACACCTCTATTTCTCCCATCCTCTCAAGCTCTGTCAGGTTGGATGGGGAGCGTTGCTGCACAGCTATTTTCAAGTCTCTCCAGAGATGTTCGATCGGGTTCAAGTCCGAGCTCTGGCTGGGCCACTCAAGGACATTCAGAGACTTGTTCCGAAGTCACTCCTGCGTTGTCTTGGCTGTGTGCTTAGGGTTGTTGTCCTGTTGGAAGGTGAACCATCGCCCTAGTCTGAGGTCCTGAGCGCTTTGAAGCAGGCATTCATCAAGGATCTCTCTGTACTTTGTTCCGTTCATCTTTCCCTCGATCCTGACTAGTCTCCAGGAGCCTGCTGCTAAAGAACATCCCCAAAGCATAATGTTGCCACCTTCATGCTTCACCGTAGGGATGGTGCCAGGTTTCCTCCAGACATGATGCTTGGCATTCAGGCCAAAGAGTTCAATATTGGTTTCATCAGACCAGAAAATGTAGTTTATCATGGTCTGACAGTCCTTTAGGTGCCTTTTGGAAAACTCCAAGCGGGATGTCATGTGCCTTTTACTGAGGAGTGGCTTCCGCTTGCCACTACCATAAAGACCTGATTTATGGAGTGCGGCAGAGATGGTTGTCCTTCAGGTTTTCCCATCTCCACAGAAGAACTCTGGAGCTCTGTCAGAGTGACCATCAGGTTCATGGTCAACTCCCTGACCAAGGCCCTTCTCCCCCGATTGCTCAGTTTGGCCGGGCGGCCAGCTCTAGGAAGAGTCGTGGTAGTTCCAAACTTTTTACATTTAAGAATGATGGAGGCCACTGTGTTCTTGGGTACCTTCAATGCTGCAGAAATGTTTTGGTACCCTTCCCCAGATCTGTGCACTGACACAATCCTGTCTCGGATCTCTACGGATAATTCCTTCAACCTCATGGCTTGGTTTTTGCTCTGACGTGCACTGTTAACTGTGGGACCTTATATAGACAGGTGTGTGCCTTTCCAAAACATGTCCAATCAATTGAATGTACCACAGGTGGACTCCAATCAAGTTGTAGAAACATCTCAAGGATGGTCAATGGAAACACTAGGCACTTGAGCTGAATTTCAATTCTCATAGGAAATGGTCTGAATACTTATGTAAATAAGGTATATATATATACTTTTTTTTAATACATTTGCAAAAACAAAATACTCTGTTTTTGCTTCGTCATTATGGGGTATTGTGTATAGATTGATCATTTAATCCATTTTAAAATAAGGCTGTAACGTAACAAAATGTGGAACAAGTCAAGTGGTCTGAATACTTTCCAAATGCACTGTAAAGGCCCAGTTTGTCTTGTGTATTGTATCATATTGAACAATAGCCAATGAAACGAACAATGTAAAAGTGTTCAAAAATCTGATCAGTGTGATCTAGACAGGACCTTCTAATCAGCTTGTTTGAATGGCCGGGAGTTTCAGCTTTCTATGGTGACATCACCAGGTGGTACATTGGTTAATAGACCAATAACAAATAGAGTTCCAAAACTCTCTACCAATAACATTTTAAAGTTTCTCCCCTCCCCATTCAGACTACTCCCAAGGTATTTTTGTCAATTTTTATGGAAAACTATTACAGTAAGGTATTTAATTGTTACCCAGAAATAATTTAATGGTTGCATTGGCTGCATTTAATGGCTGCATTGGGCCTTTAACTCTCTACCAGTAATACACTGAACTAGTGGTTAGAGCATTGGGCCAGTAACCGAAAGGTTGCTGGATCGAATCCCCGAGATGACAAGGTTGTTGTTCTACCCCTGAGCAAGGCACTGTTCCCCGGGCGCCAGAGACGTGGATGTCGATGAAGGCAGCCCTCCGCACTTCTCTGATTCAGAGGGGTTGGGTTAAATGCGGAAGACACATTTCAGTTGAATGCATTCAGTTGTACAACTGACTAGGTATCCCCTTTCCCTTCCCTAATGTTGTCTCTGCAGAAACTGCTGAAAGTGAGGTCCAGGCAGTACTAATAGATTGCAGCAGTGTGATTTTTGTCGATGTTGCTGGAGCCAGACTCTTCATACAGGTGAGAAAAGTAAATGATATAGTATTTTGTTGTGCAGTACCTTCTGCTGGACGAACATACAGTACCTTGTTCTGCAGTACTGTATCTTTACTTCTAGTATCAGTGGAATTAATGATGCCTCTTTTTCCAGATGTGTATTGAATGCCAGAAAGTTGGGGTTTGCATATATTTGGCCAATTGCAATGGTAAGTTCAACAAATGAATGTATAACGATCATTTCAATAGCAATAAGTTAAATCATCCAAATGTATATGTTTTGGAGGAGTCTGTCGTGTGATGTAATGTTGAACGGAGAATGTTCAGACTCTAGATCTAGAGCACTGACTGAAGTTCTAGAATGTAAACCTTACCCTACGAGGTCTTGACTACTGCTGGTTTTCTGTTCTACCTGATCATTTAATGAACCCAATTAGTGTCCAAGGTCTAAATCAGTCCCTGATTAGAGGGGAATCATTTTAAAAAGCAGTGGAACTGGCTTCGGTGTCCAGATTTGAATTTGAGAGATCTAGAACATTGATAGAAGGTACTCTACCCGGCAGAGAGTGTTCTGAGGATCCTAACCTCCAGTGGACTGATGAACTGCATGAACCCACAACACATCTTTGTTACGGTCCACGATGCTGTGATGTACATTCAACAACAGAAGGTACAAAACACAAGCAATGACCAGACGTAAAGGCTTGATGAAGAATGCATTTACAGTAATACTGTAACAGAGTAATTATACAGTAATACAGTTTCAATATCTACGGTAATATAGTAACCAAAACCTGTGAACATGCTTGTTTTTGTTCATGACAGGAGCAAACTCCAGAAAACACTACCACCGTTTGGGTGTGAGATGGTTGGTCGGCCATTTTACACGTCAAGATGAACTGATATGCAGTAACATGCACGATACAGACCAGGGAAAAACATCTCTCCCTCTACAAGGACTGTACATCAAGGTTTGTTCCTGGTCTAAGACGGGTGCAGTGCTGTGTTAATGTGTATACCAGTATGCCATGATTGGGCTTCAAGAAGGGAGCAGCGTATTGTAGCATTTCAGTATGAAATTCAGGGTCAATCCCAGTATTTTAAATAAGTATTTGAAGGACCAATACTGAAGAGACTTGCACAAATGATCACAACAGTGGCAGAGCACGTACGACGCATAAAGCACTCCTGGTACTCCTGCTACTTACTGGAATCCAGGAGAAGACACCAATGAGAGATGTTTATCTACTACAATAACCCTAGTAAACACAAATATATACATTATTTGATTATTATCTGTTAAAACATTGCTTATTATATCTGAATGCTGGAAAAATAGTGGCCAACCATTACTGGTATTTATTTTGTCATTCAAAAGTGAATATTATTCCAATGAATAAAATGCACTGAATGCTTTCTTAAAAGGGAGATATGTATATTCACATGAAATAATGCCTTATGTGTTGTAAATTTATATTTCTGTGTACTGTACATTGTGTTTATAATGAAATGCACTGCAGAAAATGAGTGAAATTACGTACAGATACCTGTATTGTCTGCAACTGTAATATCCTCCTGCAGTTTTTGTAATACTTTTATTGAGTTCTTTTACAATAAACATGCTCAAAATGTACAGCTTACCTGGTCACTTTTACATTTGTGGGATTTAGCAATGCTGATTATGGTGCATTCTCCCTGCCAACTAGACAAGTACAAACTACCAGATTTTGACAAAATATATATTTTTATCTAATACTGTACGCACAAACAGACTAGTTTACATTTCTAATTCTTTCCCTGAAGACCCAATTTAACCCAGAGAGACTGAAGGTGGAATGTTAGGCATGCCTGTCTGATTGACAGATTGGGAAGAAGACAAAAGAGTCTTTGGTTTTGTTCAGTGGGTCAGTGTGTCAGACAGTGAAGACATGGGGAATACTGTTAGCCCCTCTGAAATATACAGCAGTACAAAGGACAGTCAACAACAAGGAAATCAGTCAATCAAAATAAATAAATTAGGGCCTAATCTATGGATTTCAAATGACTGGGCAGGGGTGCAGCCATACAGTAGGTGGGCCTCGGAGGGCATAGGCCCATCCACTGGGGAGCCAGGCCCAGTCAATCAGAATGATTCTTTCTCCACAAAAAGGCTTTATTACAGACAGAAATACTCCTCAGCAAGTGTGGTAACTGAATGGTTTTATGAGCATGAAAACGATGTAAACCATATGCCATGGCCGTCTCAGTCACCAGATCTCATCCCAATTGAACACGTATGGGAGATTCTGGAGCGGCGCCTGAGACAGCGTTTTCCACCACCATCAACAAAACACCAAGTGATGGAATTTCTTGTGGAAGAATGGTGTCACATCCCTCCAATAGAGTTCCAGACACTTGTAGAATCTATGCCATTGCAATTTTACATACAATTTTACAAAAGCAACCTGAAATCCATCTAAAATATATTCTATATTAGAAAAACCAACAACAATTTGAAGGCTATTTAACTACAAGTAGAATAGTCCTGGCTTTTTGTTATTGTTGAATCGTAAATATCAAAATAAATCCGTGGTAAAGTATTAGTACAGTACAAATTTAGAAATAATTTATATTTTTCAAACAATGACATACTGTAACTGATATGCGATTAGGCCTGAGTAGAACTGTGTAGCATACATACTGCCCTATGCTGTCATAGGCCTTTCTAGGGCCTTCCAGCGTTGAGCCGAGCCCTTCTTAGTGCTTCATCATAATCACATTACCTTGACCTGATAAAACCGTATGTGGTACGAGTTCAAAAACAGGGCAAAAAAAATCCTAACTAACTAATTATTTGCTTCCTTGATGTTGGATGCCCATGGATGGAAGTTATTAATTTTTATCCAGTGCATAATTCAAAGAACCCTCTAGACAGTTGCACCCTTCGGGTTTTCTCCCTTTAAAGCTCAAGGAGTGTTTTACTAATTGGCAGGCAGGAAGGAAGTAGCCCACTTCAATTAAAGCGTCCGTGGTGGTACACAACACAAGACTCACTCTGGCCAAGTGTTTACAAAGGCTGCTATACCTCTAGCAGACCTCAATTCCCTTCCACTCATGCCAACACTAACTAAAACATCAAACTGATCTAAAGGTTTTGGACACACGCCAAGAGCACATGTATGCACACACATGCATGCACACACGCACACACACATACATTGTACAGGTGTTATGACCATCTACAAATACAAAACCATTCATAGAGGGTTTTCTTTAATGTAAGCTTCTCTAATGTAAAACATGTAAAGTGTGGTATCCCGCAAGGCAGCTTTCTTGGCCCTTTACTGTTCTATTTTTACTAATGATCTACTACTAGCTTTAAACAAAGCCTGTGTGTCTATGTATGCTGATGATTCAACATTATACACATCAGCAACCACAGCTAGTGAAATCACTGCAACCCTAAACAAAGAGTTGCAGTCAATTTGGAATGGGTGGCTAGTAATAAACTAGTCCTGAACATATCTAAAACTAAAAGCATTGTATTTAGTACAAATCATTCCTTAAATTCTAGACCTCAGCTGAATCTGGTAATGAATTATGTGGCTGTTGAGCAAGTTGAGAAGATTAAACTTCTTAGTGTCACCTTAGAATGCAAATTGTCATGGCATATTGATTCAATTGTTGTAAAGATGGGGAGAGGTCTGTCTGAGATAAAGATATGCTCATCATTTTTAACACCACAGTCGACCCAACAAGTCCTGCAGGCTCCAGTTTTATCTTATCTTGACTATTTCTCAGTGATATGGTCAAGTGCTGCAAAGAAGGAGCTAGAGAATCTGCAGCTGGCTCAGAACTATGCAGCACGTATCGCCCTTCAATGTACACAGAGGGCTAATCTCAACAGTATGCATGTCAGTCTCTCTTGGCTCAAAGTAGAGGAAAGATTGACTGCATCAAACCTTGTTTTTGTGAGAAATATCAATGTGTTGGAAATTCCAAATTGTCTGTATAATCAACTTACATATAGCTCTGACAGACATACTTACCCCACAAGACATGCCACCAGGGGTTACTTCACAGTCCCCAGGTCCAGAAATTCAAGAAAACGTGCAGTATTATGTAAAGCCATGATTGCATGGAACTGCCTTCCATCTCATATAGCGCTAGTAAACAGCAAACCTGGTTTAAAGAAAACAATAAAGCAACTCCTCACGGCACAGCACCTCTCCCCCATGTGACCAAATGTTTGTGTGTATGTACTGACACTGTATGTGTAACCGACAGATACACGCACGCACGCACGCACACACACACACACACACACACACACACACACACACACACACACACACACACACACACACACACACACACACACACATACACATTATTAATCTTTAGTTGTATTGTTTCTTTTTTGTGTACATTTTTTGTCTTTAGTTGTAGCTTTTTATTACATTTTTCCATATAAATGTATGTGAAGTATTTTGTTCTGTAATGTCTTTTTCATTATGTGTCGGACCCCGGGAAGACCTGCTGTCGCCATTGGCGTCGGCTATTGGGGATTCTAATAAAATCATAAACCGTACAATGGAAATAAGACAGGAACTTAAATAATAGAACAGTAGCACCATTGCAACAGTATCATATTCAATAGTTAGGCCCCTGTGTTTTGGTTCATCATGCCACCTGACCTGGATTTTAACCTTCATTTTCAGTCTTTTCCAGAAATGACAATTAGACCAAAAATGAAAGCGATTGTCTGAGGATGGTGCTGGGCCATCTGATATAAAAAGAAAATGGGACAGTGTGATGAAAAAGCTTTAAATATAGGTTAAAATCCAGGTCATGTGACATGATTAACCAAAACAGGGCCCTATCAACAGTACAAGGAGCATCTATTTGGCAACTAACCACATGAGATTTTACTAGATTATGCCAATGGTAGAAGTACAGACTTGAGACGTGATATACAATAACCAACCACAACAACTACAATGGACTCAATTAAATCAATCTTGTATTGCAGCGTTTACACACTAGCTCTTTTTTTCTCCTGGTCAGAATAACCCTACTACAGGTACTACTACTCCACTCAGAGGTAGATACCTCCGGTAATTGGCTAGAATATGGAGTGTGATCAATGGCCTGCCAGAGTGACGGTTTTGGTTTTCTAACAGTGAATAGAAACAATGCACCTCTGGTTATTACTCTACTCAGTCAATTAGAAATTCATACAGTTTGCAGCCTACTGTAAAACAGGAAACTGCAGACATAGTTCCTCAAAATCAATAGTCTTAACCATTCTGTATATACTGTATTGCAAAAATACAATTTCATCATTAACATGTCGAAAACTGAACTTGACATTATATTAGGGATAAAACAGTATTAACATCTGCTAACCATGTGTATGTGACAAATAACATTTGATTTGATTTGTATTAGATTGCCKTAGTCTGTATAATTGTTCAGGTCTTTAGTTCCACCTGGTGGTCAAATAGTATAATGGCAGCATCTAACGGGATGCCTAACAGTCTCACTAACATTCATGAAGGATAATACAAAAAAGTATAGAAACTGCTTGAATTCATTATGAAGAGAAAACAATTATTAAATTGMCATGACATCATGCTCTGGGAGGTGTGTCGTGGAAATGTCCTGTATTACTCAATGAAGAGAGAGAGAGAGCCAACCACACACAAGTCAGAGTTAAATTATATATTCCATTTTTAATATATATACAAGCTTCACCAAAGCCCTTTTTTGACTCTCAGATCAATTCAGTGTCTATCAATGAATTCTCTGAGAGTCCTTACAAAACAATTCTTAGTTTCATTTATAGCCAAGATACACCCCTCTCAACTTACAAAGAATCCTTTACCCGAAAGAAGAGTATCCTATCGCTAGACAGCATCAGCTATAAATCATCGTTCAGTTTGATCTCCCAAGACCAGGTTAAAATCTCATGCTTGATACTTCACTSTCTACCAAAACATTACCTCATCCAATGGCATATATCAATTGTCATTTCTAGATACTCCCAAACCTGGACAAACTCAAAATCAGACAGTGAGCCCCTTAGGTCAAATACTAGGTCAAGATAAGGGCAACCTCAGAGGGGACATACAGTGGTTCCAAACACGGCCAAACTCCTTCCCCCTATGAGAAAAGTAGGGAGTGACTGGCGTACAGACATTGTATGAGATAACTAACTGGTTCCCCAATTAATAACTCCATCCCATGGTTTAGGAATAGTTACAAACAACGTTCCCATAAGAAACCAACGTTCCACTCTGTCCTCCTCCCCTTCTAATATTCTACTTAGCACCACATGGTTTAACAGATACATTGACATATGAAGACAAGCCTGACCTCTCCCCTCTCTGGCCCCATTCTAATGACAAGTATCTCACAAGCATATGATGAAAATAACATCTTATCTATCTATGTTACATAGCTAAATCTGATTCAGCCACGACAGGTGTAGTTGAGTATTTAATACAAACAGATCATTAGTCAGTTCCTTGTATAAAAAAGTGACAGCAAGTTAATGCATTTTTTTWAATTGAATTTTATTTAGGCAAAAGACATATACAACAATATGTACAATATTGTATGTATAAATATGTACAATATGTTCTCAGAGCATAGCACTTCAAAYTATTAATTAAAACACTTGTTTCCAAAGTGGTCCTCGTTGGTAAAAACATATAGAACATCTGCTGATTAAAAGACACAATTACATACAAACACGTTACATTCATTCATATTGACATCGTAAAAATAAATTATATTTTACAGTCTTTGACCAAAAACCGCAGGCCTACAGACTATAGCAAAGTCGTATATGTAAATATATTGCTCTGGGCTGAAATATTTCCTAGATTTTCTTATGATCTATTTGTAAGGATTAGAATTTCTCACCCTCCATTTGGCAAATCTGACCATAACTCTATCCTCCTGATTCCTGCTTACAAGCAAAAACTAAAGGAGGAAGTACCAGTGACTCGTTCAATACGTAAGTGGTCCGATGACGCGGATGCTACGCTACAGGACTGTTTTGCTAGCACAGACTGGAATATGTTCCGTGATTCATCCAATTGCATTGAGGAGTTTACCACCTCAGTCCCCACAGTGACCGTACATACATATCCCAGGCAACATCCACACTGAGCTAAAGGCTAGAGCTGACGCTTTCAAGGAGCAGGACACTAATTCGGACGCTTATAAGAAATCCCGCTATGCCCTTAGATYAACCATCAAACAGGCAAAGCATCAATACAGGACTAATATTGAATCCTACTACACTGACTCTGACGTTTTTCGGATGTGGCATGGATTGCAAACTGTTACGGACTACAAAGGGAAACCCAGCCACTAGCTGCCCGGTGACTCGAGCATACCAGATGAGCTAATATGCCTTTTATGCTCGCTTCGATGCAAGCAACACTGAAGCATACATGAGAYCACCAGCTGTTCTGGATGACTGAGTAATCACGTTCTCAATAGCCAATGTGAGCAAGACCTTTAAACAGGTCAACATTCACAAGGCCGTGGGGCCAGACGGCCAGTACTCAGAACATGCGCGGACCAACTGGCAAYTGTCTTCATTGACATTTTGAACCTCTCCCTGACCGAGTCTGTAATAACCACATGTTTCAAGTAGACCACCATAGTCCCTGTGCCCAAGAATGCGAAGGTAACCTGCCTAAATGACTACCTCCCCATAGTACTCACATCGGTAGCCATGAAGTGCTTTGAAAGGCAAGTCATGGCTCACATCAACACCATCATCCCAGAAACCCTAGACCCATTCCTGGTATGGCAGCTGCTCGGTATCTGACCGTAAGGCACTACAGAGGGTAGTGTGTACGGCCCAATACATCACTGGGGCCAAGCTTCCTGCCATCCAGGACCTATATACCAGGCGGTGTCAGAGGAAGGCCCAAAAAACTGTCAAAGACTCCAGTCACCCAAGTCATASACTGTTCTCTCTGCTACCACACGGCAAGCGGTACCGGAGTGCCAAGTCTTGGTTGGTCTAAAAGGCTCCTTAACAGCTTCTACCCCCAAGCTATAAGACTGCTGAACAATTAATCAAATGGCCATTTTACATTGACCCCCCCCCCTTTGTTTTTACACTGCTGCTACTCGCTGTTTATCATCTGTGCATAGTCACTTAATCCCTAGCTACATGTACAAATGACCTCGACTAACCTGTACCCCTGCACATTTACTCTGTACCTGGTCCCCTGTATATACTGTAGTCTCGTGATTGTTATGTAATTCTACTGTGTTACTTTCTTCTTTTTTTTTGTACATTTTATTTAGTAAATATCTCTATTTCTTGAACTACACTGTAGGTTCAGTAATTATTTCCCATTTCATGCCAGCTCCAKTGCATTTTCCACTGCATTTTTTCACAGACTGATTTASACCTGGGACACCAGGTATGTGCAATTTACTCAACAGAAAACCAGCAGGCTCRGGACCTCGTWGAATAAGATTTGAATGACCCTGGTCTAGAGAGCTAACAACATTCTCAGCTCAAAATCACCTCCACCATGYGGCTATGTTKACATCAGCAAACCGCTCGCCCACACGATGCCATACACTCTGTCTGCCGTCTGCCTGGTTCAGTTGAAWCTGGGATTCATCCTTGAAGAGCACACTTCTCCAGAGTGCCCGTGGCRGTCGAACGTGAGCATCTYCCCACTGAAGGCGGTTACGACMCCGAACTGCAGTCAGGTCAAGATCCTGGTGAGGACGATGAGCACACCGATGAGCATCCCTGAGACCMTTTKTYATAGTTTGTGCAGGAYTTCTTTGGTTGTGAAAACCCAGTTTCATCAGCTGTACAGGTGGCTGGTCTCAGACGTTCCCGCAGGTGAAGAAGCCGGATGTGGCGGTCCTGGGCTGGCGTGGTTACACGTGATCTGCGGTTGTGAAGCTGGTTGGACGAACTGCCAAATTCTTTAAAACGGCGTTTGAGGRGGCTTATGGTAGAGAAATMAACATTAAATTATCTGGCAACAGCTRTGGTGGACATTCCTGCAGTCAGCATACCAATTGCACGCTCCCTCAACATTTTAGACATCTGTAGCATTGTGTTGTGTGACAAAACTACACATTTTAGCATGGCCTTTTATTGTCCCCCAGCACAAGGTGCACCTGTGTAATGATCATGCTGTATWATCAGCTTCTTGATATGCCACACCTGTCAGGTGGATGGATTATCTTGATAAAGGAGAAATGCTCACTAACATGGATGTAAACAAATGTGTGCACAGAATTTGAGAGAAATAMGCTTTTTTGTGCATATGGAAATATTCTGGTATCTTTTATTTCAGCTCATGAAACATGGGACCCATACCTTACATGTTGCATTTATATATTTTGTCAGCGTATAAGTCTGTAATGTCTATGTTAATGTTTAAAATGAATGAAAATTGTAACGCATTTGCGTCTYTAATGTCTTTTTCGTTATGTGTCGGACCCCAGAAAGACTAGCTGTCGCCATTGGTGTCGGCTAAGGGGGATTATAATAAAATCGGAAACCATTCATCGTACAATGGAAATTAGACAGCAAAAACAGTTGTGTTTTCAGTTGTGTTGTGACAAGGTAGGGGTGGTATACAGAAGATAGCCCTATTTGGTAAAAGACCAAGTGTCACGACTTCCGCCGAAGTTGGTTCCTCTCCTTATTCGGGCGGCATTCGGCGGTCGACGTCACCGGTCTTCTAGCCATCGCCGATCCACCTTTCATTTTCCATTTGTTTTGTCTTGTTTTCCTACACACCTGGTTTCAATTCCCTCATTATTTGACGTATATATAACACTCTGTTCCCCTCATGTCTGTGTGTGGAATTGTTTGTTGTTAAGTGTATGTGCACTTATGACTGGTTTTGCGACGGGTTATTTTACCCGTATTTTGTTTGTTCTGGGTGCAGCTTGTTTGTGCARTATTAAAGTGCTCCAGTTGTTACCCATTTCTGCTCTCCTGCGCCTGACTTCCCTGCAACCAGTTACACACCATTGACAGAATTACACACCTCTCATGTCTCTTCACAGTGCCAGACTAGAGTCAAGCTCAACAGGGTCTTCTTTCCCCGCTGATTCCGCGGGGAAAGCTCGTTCCCTTGGCTGTGGTTTCGCTAGATAGTAGGTAGGGACAGTGGGAATTCATCCATTCATGCGCGTCACTAATTAGATGACGAGGCATTTGGCTACCTTAATCGAGTCATAATCACTCCCGCCCTTTACCCACGCTTCATTGAATTTCTTCACTTTGACATGAGGAGCACCGGTCAAGCGGGGCTCGTCTCTTTTGAATGTCAGCCATTTGACATTCGGTTGATCCGCATGGCGGGGTGGACCCGTTTCRGGCTTACAGACGGGAAGACCCGGTTCACCAGCCGCCTCTGATCCCCTTGCCAGGGAAAGGGGGAATTGGGCCGGTCGGGCGCAACCCAGGCGATGTGTCGCCCCATTCCAGGGCGCCCTGCCCTTCGCAAGGACGTAGACATTCTTTTCTCGCAGATGTTGGTGGCTAGGTGGCGTTTGGGAGGTTGCCCTCCTTTCCCCCGCCCGCCCTAGAGGCCACAGTTCACAGAGCAAAAGGGTTTAGGGCTAGGGTTGCGCTGGGAGGGCTGGGGAGACATTAAACCCCCGGTTGACTGGATTCCCAGTGCCGCGCAAGGATCCTGGGCGAGACTCAAGCCACTTCAAAATTGGAGACCATGTCGGGAAGTCCCGGTTTACCGGCAACCCCCAGTCCCCTTCGGTAGCGGCCGACTCACCTGCCCACAGGTGCGTCATGTGGCCGTGCCTAGCGGGGAAAGGGGATGAGCCAGTCGGGCGCAACCCAGGCGCCCCATTCCAGGGCGCCCTTCGCAAGAAAGTAGACATTCTTTTCTCACCGAGGTTGGTGACTAGGTGGGGTTGGGGAGGTTGCCCTCCTTTACCCCYCCCGCCCTTCGCCAGAGAGAGAGGCCATATTACACAACAAGGTTTGATGTTTAAATGAGAGCATCCGGGTGCTCGGGGAGTGAAGACATTGAACCCCCGCCTGCGCCYGGGTGCCGAGCGGTTTACTGGGTACCCGGAGCCGCGCCCGGGGCTCCCAGCTCTGGTTCCATTTCCTAGCTATTTCTGGTTCTGTATAGGAGAACCGGTAACCGGAGGGTTTTGGCCCAAACCGGGATGGGAACCAGGAGTTGCCTGCCACATCAATTCTAGGGTGGCCGCCCACCCCCCTGCCTGGGGAAAAATACGAGAGGTCTCTATCTTGTTTCGTTTCAGAGATATTCAAGGTTCTGTCTAGCAGAACCGGTAACCGGAGGTTTGTGGCCCAAACCCGGGATAGGAACCAGGAGTTGCCTACCACATCAACTCTAGAGTGGACGCCCTCCACCCACCTCCACATGGGGTAGAGACTCGAAGTCTCTATCTGGTTCAACTTCCGAGATATTAATGGGTCTGTATGCCAGAACAGGCCAGAACCGGCCACTGGGCCGCTGCCTGGGTGCACCACTCCCCATGTCGGGTCACTGGGTCGGACGGAAAAAGACGGGATGTCTCTATCTGATTCCGTTTTCGAGATATTTATGATTCTGTATACCAGAACCGACCAGAACCGACCACTGGGTCGCTGCCTGGGTGAACCACTCCCAATGTAGGGCCACTGAGTCGGACCGAAAAAGACGGGATGTCTCTATCTGAATCTGTTTCCGAGATATTTATGGTTCTGTATACCAGAACCAACCAGAACCAGCCACTGGGTTGCTGCCTGGGTGAACCACTCCCAATGTAGGGCCACTGGGTCGGACCGAAAAAGACGGGATGTCTCTATCTGGTTCCGTTTCCGAGATATTCATGGTTTTGTAGACCAGAACCGGCCAGCAGCGACCACTGGGTCAGCCGGGTTTGAGAAATACACGTGTCTCTGGCGCCGGTACGGCATGGGGTGACCATCACCACAGGCATTGCTGCCTGGGTACGTCACTCCCCGCACCGGAACACCAATGTAGGGCCACTGGGTCAGACGGGTCGGCTGGGTCTCGCACGGACGGGGCGCGGCTGGAGCTTGTCATTGAAACGGGGATAACCGTCTCCAACAGGGGCTCCCCCGATAGAGGCAATTCCACATGGGGCYGGAGGAACCGTCCGTCAGAACACCGGCCAATGGCCGGCCGACAGGGGCCCTTGCAACTCTGGGAGTAGTACACAGTGTTGTACGAGATATTACGTTTCTTGGCAATTTCTTGCATGGAATAAATAGCCTTCATTTCTCAGAACAAGAATAGACTGGCCATTTTGAGCCTGTAAAGGAACCCACAAATGCTGATGCTCCAGATACTCAACTAGTCTAAAGAAGGCCAGTTTTATTGCTTCTTTAATCAGAACAACAGTTTTCAGCTGTGCTAACATAATTGAAAACGTTTTTTCTACTGATCAATTAGCCTTTTAAAATGATAAACTTGGATTAGCTAATACAACATGCCATTGGAACACAGGAGTGATGGTTGCTGATAATGGGCCTCTGTACGCATATGTAGATATTCCATAAAAAATCTGCCGTTTCCAGCTACAATAGTTATTTACAAAATTAACTATGTCTACGCTGTATTTCTGATTAAAAAAAACTTTTTTTTAATGGACCAAAAAATTTCCTTTTCTTTAAAAAACAAGGATATTTCTAAGTGAACCCAAATTTTTTAACGGTAGTGTATACATTTTTGATACATAAAGCGGTGCTAAAATTCTAAATCAAATAGCTTATGAGCATCTTAAAACAACTCCATATGTTAGCTTAGTAGAACCCCCCCAAAGGCTGTTATTTAGAGGTATTAATCTGACTATTCTATCGRCATTGATTTGATTTACTTATTTCAGCAAATTTGGAGATTTCTGTATGGTGGTCTAATGTTGGTGGGGCATTTTATCCTGTTTTAATGTTACTCCCGAATCACTATGATCAATAAAATTGTTTTTCTTGAGCCTGAAGTATAGCCTGAATAGCCTGAAGCCACAGGGCTCTTCTCACAGGCTGTCAAAGCTATGCCAATCCCCCAGAAGGAAAACAGAACCCGACAGGTGGAGACTGGGGTGGTGGGGGGAGCAAAAGAAGCAAACGCATACTACTGTAGCAGTAGCAGCATGCGGTCAGCTTAAATGGACCGCCAAATAAGGATTGTTACMAGCAGCTAATTGGTGTCAGCTGAGGCAAGCACTCCAGTTCCCTTTCTGAACTGACTTCGTTTTATTTGTGAAACGTTAATGTTACTCCTGAATCACTATGATAAATATAATACTTTTTCTTCAGAGTATTTTTTACAGAGATGATATTTACTTTGACGTGCAAAGTGTAAGAATAGGCCTACAGGTGAAATCAGTCATTGATACAGACATGGTGGCCTAGCAGGAAGATTGGAATYCCGTAAACCAAGAAATTGTGAGTTCAAATCCCAGGTGAGGACATGTTCAATAATGTTTCAATCCAATTAGCAACAGATGTTCATGTGAATATTCTAAAATGTGCATCAAAACAGCTTAATTTTTCTACCAAAGAAGCTTCTTCATCAAATTGACTTAAAGAGCTGTGCGTGATGACGTAGTGCACATAAAATAACTTTTGCAGTTAAATTCCCATTAAAAATACAAGTTAAATGGGTTTCCATCATATTTTCAACTCTACTAATGGTTTGTCACAAAAAATGTTGCGTTATATTGCAAATGTGCCAACTCTGGCCTTGGCACGTGCGCTCTAGCCAACAGCTTGCAGATACATTGCGGGTATAGCCTACATGATGAGATTATTATGGGGGAAAAAGCAAGATGATTTTTATTTGTCAAATGGCAGCCAAGCATCAATCATCATGTCATCAGAATAATATTTATTGGAAAGGAGCATCAACCTCATCACCATGCACATTCACCACCCTATGAAGTTCATCACAACTTATTTCATCTGTAGCCTAGTAAATGGTAGGCTTTCCAGAGTCGCAGTGGGAGAACCACACAATATCACCATGTGGCTCCAAGTTTTTTTTCCAATTTGATTGTTATTATGTCAATATCTGCGCATAAAGGAGTTTCGACCACCATTTCTCGCATAATTCATTTTACAGACACAAGAAGATCCCACCTTGTCTAGCGTATTTAGTTTAGTTGACATTTGGAAAGTTTATCGACATATTACCTGTTTCCATCAAGCCTGTCATGACATTTTTTATCTGACATGTATTTTACTCACATTAAAAGGTTGGATGGAAACTTGGTTACTGTAATCATGTATGTCAAAGTGTGAAATATATGTAAGTTGAAAACACTATGTTAAAAGCTCTGTTTGTGTGTGTGGGTGTCCCCAGCATTGCCAAAAGACAAAGAGCTGTGACGGGATCAGTGGTTCACCAATCAGGGCCTTGATGGGCTTGGCAACAGTAACAAGGGGTGATGTGTGATGAAACTAAGGTGTGTTTGGCCTAGGTAAAATATTGTTTTTTGGGGGGGGGGGGGGGGGGGGCGTTTCTTAGCAACCATCGGCTGACGTCCCCGGGACAAACCGGGAACTAGACAAACAACTCCAAGGGGACCATGAGACAACGTGCCAAGAATTTCCTAAAAACAACCGGGAACTAAACAAAACCTCCAGGGGACCATGACGCAACGTACTGACGACTTTAAGTGACCATTTTGTGATATCCCAGGGACGTCCTAACTACTCATTATTGTTTGCAGGGGAGGCTAAAGAAATTCATCTTGGCCCCCAAGATCGTCACGAACCTCTACAGATGTACCATTGAGAGCATTCTGTCGGGCTGTAATGCCACCTGGTACAGCAACTGCACCACCCGCTACCCAGGGCTCTCCAGAAGGTGGTGCGGTCAACCCAACGCATCATTGGGGGCACACTGCCTTTCCTCCAGGACATCTACAGCACCCAGGGCCATAGGAAGGCCAAGAAGATCATCAAGGACCTCAGTCACCCAAGCCATAACCTTTTCACACCGCTACCATCTAGAAGTTGGAGACAGTACAGGTACATTAAAATTGGGATCAGGAGACTGATAAACAGATTTTTATCTCCAGTCAATCAGACTGTTGAACAGCCATCACTAGCCAGCCTCCACCCGGTACCCTGCCCTGCATCTTAGACACTGTCAATAGCCGGTTACCACCCAGTACTCTACCTTGCACCTTTGAGACTGCTGCCCTAGAGTCATTGAATACTGGTTGTTTTAATATTTTTTACATATTGTTTTATCCATTTTATATGCATAAACTGTATTCTAGTCAAGGCTCATCCAGTATATACTGTCCATACAGTCTATTCAAACCATTTATACACATATACAGTGGCAAGAAAAAGTATGTGAACCCTTGGTCATAAAATTTGATCTTCATCTAAGTCACAAAAATAGACAAACACAGCCTGCTTAAACTAATAACGCACAAACAATTATATGTTTTCATGTCTTTATTGAACACACCGTGTAAAAATTCACAGTGTAGGGTGGAGAAAAAGTATGTGAACCCTTAGATGTAATAACTGGTCCCATTTGGCAGCAATAACCTCAACCAAACATTTTCTGTAGTTGCGGATCAGACCTGCACAATGGTCAGGAGGAGTTTTGGACCATTAATTTTTACTAAACTGTTTCAGTTTAGCAATATTCTTAGGATGTCTGGTGTGAACCGCTCTCGAGGTCATGCCACAGCATTTTAAATTGGGTTGAGGTCAGGACTCTGATTAGGCCACTCCAGAAGGCGTATTTTCTTCTGAAGCCATTCTGATGTTGATTTACTTCTGTATTTTGGGTCGTTGTCCTGCTGCAACACCCAACTTCTGTTGAGCTTCAATTGGCGGACAGATAGCTTAGCATTCTCCTGCAAAATGTCTTGATAAACTTGGAAATTCATTTTTCTGTCGATGATAGCAAGCTATCCAGGCCCTAAGGCAGCAAAGCAGCCRCAAACCACGATGCTCCTTCCACCATACTTTACTGTTGGGATGAGGTTTTGATGTTGGTGTGCTGTATCTTTTTCCCCCCGCACATAGTGTTGTGTGTTCCTTCCAAACAACTCAACTTTAGTTTAATCTGTCCACAGAATATTTTGCCAGAAGCGCTGTGGAACATCCAGGTGCTCTTCTGCAAACTTCAGACGTGCGGCAATGMTTTTTTTGGACAGCATTGGCTTCTTCCGTGATGTCCTCCCATGAACACCATTCTTGTTTAGTGTTTTACAAATCGTAGACTCGTCAACAGAGATGTTAGCATGTTCCAGAGATTTTTGTAAGTCTTTAGCTGACACTCTAGGATTCTTCTTAACCTCCTTGAGCATTCTGCACTGTGCTCTTGCAGTCATCTTTGCAGGATGGCCACTCCTAGGGAGAGTAGCAACAGTGCTGAACTTTCTCCATTTATAAACAATTTGTCTTACTATGGACTGATGAACATCAAGGCTTTTAGACATACTTTTGTAACCCTTTCCAGCTTTATGCAAGTCAACAACAATTCAATCTTATGTCTTCTGAGATCTATTTTGCTCGATGCATGGTTCACATCAGGGAATGCTTCTTGTGAATAGCAAACTCACATTTTGTGAGTGTTTTTTTATAGGGCAGGGCAGCTCTAACCAACATCTCCAATCTCGTCTCATTGATTGGACTCCAGGTTAGCTGACTCCTGACTCCAATTAGCTTTTGGAAAAGTCATTGGCCTAGGGGTTCACATACTTTTRCCAACCTACACTGTGAATGTTTAAATTATGTATTCAATATAGACAAGAAAAATGTTGTGACTAAGATGAAAAACAGATCTAAATGTTATGACAAATTTATGCATTCCAAAGGGTTCACATACTTTTTCTTGCCAATGTACAGTACCAGTCAAAAGTTTGGACACACCTACTCATTCTAAGGTTTTTCTTTATTTTTACTATTTTCTACATTGCCTTGATGACAGCTTTGCACACTCTTGGCATTCTCTCAACCAGCTTCATGAGGTAGTCACCTGGAATGCATTTCAATTAACAGGTGTGTCTTCTTAAAAGTTAATTTGTGGAATTTCTTTCCTTCTTAATGTGTTTGAGCCAATTACTTGTGTTGTGACAAGGTAGGGGTGGTATACAGAAGATAGCTCTATTTGGTAAAAGACCAAGTCCATATTATGACAAGAACAGATTAAATGAGCAAAGAGAAACYACAGTCCATCATTACTTTAAGACATTAGAAAATTCAAGAACTTCTTGAAGTGCAGTCGCTAAAACCATCAAGCACTATGATGAAACTGGCTCTTATGGGGACCTCCACAGGAAAGGATGACCCGGAGTTACCTCTGCTGCAGAGGATAAGTTCATTTAGAGTTAACTGCATCTCAGATTGCAGCCCAAATAAATGCTTCACAGATTTCAAGTAACAGACACATCTCAACATCAACTGTTCAGAGGAGACTGAGTGATTATCTAGGAAATGAAGTGGAATTATCTAGGATAATTATCTACTGAGCCGGTAGGCCAAACAAGCTCACAGAACTGGACCGCCGAGTGCTGAAGCGCGTAGCATGTAAAAATCGTCTGTCCTCAGTTGCAACACTCACTACCGAGTTCCAAACTGCCTCTGGAAGCAACATCAGCACAAGAACTGTTCGTCGGGAGCTTCATGAAATGGGTTTCCATGGCCGAGAAGCTGCACACAAGCCTAAGATCACCGTGTGCAATGCCAAGCCTWGGCTGGAGTGGTGTAAAGCTCGCCACCATTGCACTCTGGAGCAGTGGAAACGCATTCTCTGGTGTGATGAATCACGCTTCACCATCTGGCAGTCGGACGGACAAATCTGGGTTTGGCAGATGCCAGGAGAACGCTACCAGCCCAAATGCATAGTGACAACTGTAAAGTTTGGTGGAGGAGGAATAATGGTCTGGGGCTGTTTTCATTGTTCGGGCTAGCCCCTTAGTTCCAGTGAAGGGAAATCTTAACYCTACAGCATACAAGGATATTCACCAAACTGTTGCCACAAAGCTTCCAACTTTGTGGCAACAGTTTGGTGAAGCCCTTTCCTGTTTCAGCATGACAATGCCCCCATGCACAAAGCGAGGTCCATACAGAAATGAATTGTCGAGATCAGTGTGGAAGAACTTGACTGGCCTGTACAGAGCCCTGACCTCAGCCCTGATGCATATCCTTGATATCATTTCAAAGGAAACACTTTGAAGTTTCTGGAAATGTGAAATTAATGTAGGAGAATATAACACATTAGATCTGGTAAAAGATAATACAAAGAAGAAAACATGTTTTTTTTACCATTATCTTTGAAATGCAAGAGAAAAGCCATGATGTATTATTCCAGCCCAGGCGCAATTTAGATGTTGGCCACTAGATGGCAGCAGTCTATGTGCAAAGGCTTAGACTGATTCAATGAATCCTTGCATAACTGTTCAAAATGTTGTATCAAGACTGCCCAAATGTACCTAATTGGTTTATGAATAAATTTTC
Organism: Salvelinus sp. IW2-2015; assembly: GCF_002910315.2. Taxonomy (NCBI): domain Eukaryota; kingdom Metazoa; phylum Chordata; class Actinopteri; order Salmoniformes; family Salmonidae; genus Salvelinus; species Salvelinus sp. IW2-2015. The sequence goes on from NC_036857.1 coordinate 28,832,919, forward strand.
AAGTTCAGAATTGTGCACTCTCCGCAAGCAATAGCATGGTATTATTTCACTGTAATAGCTACTGTAAATTGGACAGTGCAGTTAGAGTAACAAGAATTTAAGCTTTCTGCCATATCAGATATGGCTATGTCCTGGGAAATGTTCATGTTACTTACAACCTCATACTAATCACATTAACCTACGTTAGCTTAACCGTCCCGTGAGGAGGACACCGATCCTGTACAGGAACTTCTTGTCAATAGGGGGGCGCCATTTCGACTTTGTAAAAATTCGTTCCCAAATTAAACTGCCTCGTACTCAATTCTTGCTCGTACAATATGCATATTATTATTACTATTGGATAGAAAACACTCTCTAGTTTCTAAAACCGTTTGAATTATATCTGTGAGTAAAACAGAACTCAAGTTGCAGCTAACTTCCTGTCAGGAAGTGAGAAATCTGAAATCGGGCACTCTGTTCCAGGGTCAGTTTATTAAATTGCATGTAATCTATGAGTCGACATGCACTGCATACGATTAAGCTTGGCTACTATTCTCATTGTATAACCACGATTTGTGCCGCTAAATATGCACATTTTCGAACAAACAATATATGTATTGTGTAATATGATGTTATAGGACTGTCATCTGATGAAGTTTTGAGAAGGTTAGTGAAAAATGTAATATCTTTTGCTGGTTTATTCGCTATCGTAACGTGCATGAATCAATGCTGGCTGTGTGGTTGGCTATTGTAGTAAGCTAATATAATGCTAAATTGTGTTTTCGCTGTAAAACACTTAAAGAATCTGAAATATTGGCTGGATTCACAAGATCTTTGTCTTTCATTTGCTGTACGCTGTGTATTTTTCATAAATGTTTTATGATGGTATTTAGGTAATGTCACGTTGCTCTCTGTAGTTATTCTAGTTGCTTTGGTGAGAGTTGTGATGGTGGCTGCAATGTAAAACTATGATTTATACCTGAAATATGCACATTTTTCGAAAAAAATATATGCTATAACAATAAATAGATGTTATCAGACTGTCATCTGATGAAGTTGTTTCTTGTTAGTGACTAATTTATATCTTTATTTGGTCGAATTTGGTGATAGCTACCTATGCAGGAAAAAATGGTGGAAAAAAAAGTTGTGTCTTTGCTATGGTGGTTAGCTAATAGAAATACATATTGTGTCTTCCCTGTAAAACCATTTC
>NC_036857.1:28834132-28884132 GCF_002910315.2 Salvelinus sp. IW2-2015
TCCCCTAGATGTCAGTAAGCAGTGGAGAATTGGAATGGTGTTGCTAGGCAGATCTGAGGCCATATAAAGGCTCTTGAACCGGGGGTGCACTCTTTTCAACGTTCGTCATGGCGCAAGACAGACCTCAGGATGGCATTCTGAAAAGCTCTCTGTTATAGGCCTTAGATATATCCGGCTCTGATTTTATTAGATATAGGTGTTAAAGACATCATAATGTAGTTATTTTAAACCGATTATATCAGTTTATATCAGTATATTGCGATTTTGCGGATATTTCTTTGTGCTGCGTTATGAAGAGTTGGACACGTCTGGGCCACATAGCTAATTTTGCTGCTAATTCCTAAGGTTGAAGACGACAATCTACAACGAGCAACGATGATTCTGGACAAGAGACCATTGCACAGATTTCTGATGGAAGGCTCATCAAAAAGTAAGAACTATTTATGATGTTAATTCGTTGTTTCTGTTGAAAAATGTAAAACTATTATTCCGCCATTAATTTCGGTGCGTCCGCTTTAACGCACGCTGTATGTCGTAGTAACGTTAATTTAAAAAATCTAACACAGCGGTTGCATTAAGAAACTAATGTACTTTCATTGCTGTCCAACCTGTATTTTTTAGTCAAGTTTATGATTAGTTATTGATTAGATTAGGGTGCTCTCCCAAGATTTCTCCCGACATTTGTTGCAGCTTGGCTTAACGCTTTATATTCTCATTGGTGGTGCTATAGAATATCTCCGGTAACCTAGGTCTTTGTGTGCCGGCCGTATAAGTATGAGATATCTGTATTACAGTGAGCTATATCATGATTTCTTTCGAACCAAGGCACAAACCTAGGATAGTATTGAGTTCTGTAATTAGTGTTATGTTTATAGATCTATGACCAGTGAGTGATTATAGTATGGGATTTGTCTCGATTTCAGTTGATGATATGATTAATGTAGATCTTAAGTTAGTGAAGTAGTAACACAAGAGATTGACATGTAAATGTTTATCTCTTTTTATGAGCTTGCGTTGTGTACCAGTGTCCTAGGCGATAGTATTGAGTTCTTCTTATTCGAGGTTTAATAAGGTATCGTGCGGATACCAAAGTCGCATGTGGCTGCTTGTGTGGGATTGGCTTAATATTATGGTCGTTGTTAGTTAAGCAGTGATGTTATTAATGAATCTTGGGGCCCAGTAAATTGTGTTGTCTCGCTTATAGAGAAAGCATACGTTATAGAGATTCGTAGTTAGTCATTTATGATCTGGGCCCAGGCTAGGATTATATGGTTTGTTAGTGATTTTTAAAGATCTGGGACCAGGCTAGGATAGAATGGCGTTCTGTTAGTAATGTTATGGAGATCTGGGACCAGGCTAGGATAGTATGGTTCTGTTATGATGTTATTAAGAAAAAAAATATTGGTTCTGTGTTAGGTACTTTTATTTACTGATCTGGTTCTTTCATTGCTGTTATGCTGTGTATTTTTTCATAAATGTTTTATGAGGTGGTAATGCAGGTATGAATAGTATGTAGGGTTTCTAAATTCACGTTGTTTACGTCGTATGTTATAGTTCTGTTTGAAGCTCAGGCTTATCTATACGTAGATATTGCATTGGTTGTGTTGTATGAAGTTATTTGGTAATAGGAAAAAATCAGAAATGATGGCTGGATTCACAAGATGTGTATCTTTCATTTGGTGTCTTGGACTTGTGATTTCATGAACATTTTATTATATGATATCCCTGTGGCTTTAGGCTAGGCTATGCTAGTCAGCTTTTTTGATGGGGGGGATCCCGGATCCGGGTTTGTGACTCGTTAGAGGTTTTAAATAAGTAAAATACATTTTTAGCAAAGATTGGCCTACGTTTGCATCTTTAAAGAAAACGTGTTGCGATTGGAGCTCTCGATTTGCTATGCTGTATTTTTTAAATCCGAAATAACAGAGATGTGTGTTGGAAATAGCAACTTGGATTAAATATGATGATGGTGTCAAGGCTCAGGAGAAGAACCAGATGCAGACAGTAACAAAAGTTTACTACAAAAACAGGGGGGCAGGCAAACAACAGGCAGACCTCACTAATCCAGAGCAGAGTCCGAAAGGTACAGAACGGCAGGCAGGCTCAGGGTCATGGCAGGCAGAGGTCAGTAATCCAGGGAGGTGTAACAAGGTACAGAATGGCAGGCAGGCTTAGGGTCAGGGCAGGCAGAGGTCAGTAATCCAGGGAGGTGTAACAAGGCACAGAACGGCAGGCAGGTTTAGGGTCAGGGCAAGCAGAATGATCAAATGGATCTTTAAATACTTGTTTGAGATTAGTAGGCTAGCCTACAAAGCCGCCCCTATTTCAACATAATTTCTACCCTATAACAGAAATGCTTATTTCGATTTCACCTCCGAGGAATGACGCAAGATACTTACACATGTTTACGAATTGGGGGTGGGAAAGAATGTTGTGGTGATTTCCATGTGGAGAAACATCAACAAGTAAGGAACTGACAGGTGTCAGTTTAGCTAGCTAGCATGCTAACCTTAGCTAGCTATATTGCTAACCTTATTTAGCTAGCTAATGTTATCTGTTGTTGCTGMTTTTTTTTACTACACCGTATTCAAAAGATTAGCCAGCTGGCTAGGCTGGTTCTGGAGCTGGTTCTGTCATAAGCATTTAGGGAAAACTCCGCTACAGATGGAAACCAGTATATTTAACTTCACCATTGTGAAGGATGGTTTTGTTCTCTTTTTAACAAAAATATATGCCTWATAGAAATAGGACATGTTAATCACAAAACATAGCGTGACMGCAGAAAAGCTGTTGTTAATCTAGGGTGTCGACTGTGCAAACCAGAAGGTTGAGACAAGATGGAAAAATGCTGAATAACAAGAAAACAGGAACTGAGCAGTATAGCCACCGACAACTCAGCTCAAACTTCACAACAAACACTTCCGGATATCTGGATCCTGTGTGCTGTGAGGCTGGGACCAGCCTGGGCACCACCGATAGGCTAGCAAGTTTAAACCACGCTAAGCTTCTACTGTGACAGGCCAACTCTAAAGTTGGAACTACKMCTGTCACAGTATAAAAGAAGATGTCTGTACTATTTCAGTCAGTTCTCTGCTTTACCCTGCGTGGTGATACAGTGAACCCGTATATACGAAAATTGCATTTACCATTTATCGCTTATGTTAAATAAAAATACTTAAAGTATATTTGGTGACTCTGAATCACATTTTATCCTGATACCAGATTCGGTTGACGCAACCCTTTACACCATCTATTGTTATTGCCAAAGTTTTAGCATCTTCCATTAGTAACATACGTTTTTTCTACAAGTACATTGTAATAGACACGATGCAACCTTTAGGTAGGTAGGCTGCTGGCAGGCTTCGGCTGCGGTACAGCGAAGCCTAGTCAGCAAGTGCTCATGGTTTTCAAAGGGGAAGTGAAATGGTAGGCTACAATGACTTTGCTCATGATGCACGTCACAAATGACATGTAACAACACCCTGAGCGCATCGGACATGAAACACCAATACAAATGCGACAACAGCACAACAAAATATACTGAACAAAAATGTAAGTTAGTTGCAGTTCATATAAGGAAATCAGTCAATTGAAATAAATTCATTAGGCCCAGCTCTATGGATTTCACATGACTGGGCAGGGGTGCAGCCATGGGTGGGCCTGGGAGGGTATAGGCCCACCCACTGTGGAGCCAGGCTCAGCCAATCAGGATGAGTTTTTCCCAACAAAAGGGCTTTATTACAGACAGAAATACTCCTTAGTTTCATCAGCTGTCTGGGTGGCTGATCTCAGACAATCCCGCAGCTAAAAAAGACAGATGTGGAGGTCTCGGGCTGGCATGTTTACACGTGGTCTGCGGTTGTGAGTCTGGTTGGACGTACCGCCAAATTCTCTAAAACAACGTAGCTTATGGTAGAGAAATAACATTAAATTATCTGGCATCAACTCTGGTGGACATTCCTGCAGTCAGCATGCCAATTGCATGCTCCCTCAAAACTTGAGACATCTGTGGCATTGTGTTGTGTGACAAAATAATGATGTGATATGATTGCGTTTGGCAACGCTGCTCCCTCCATCATCTCAAGATGAATTGTTTGACCACTGTAGTCTTGAGTGGCCTTTTATTTTCCCCAGCACAAGGTGCACCTGTGTCATGATCATGCTGTTTAATCCACTTCTTGATATACACCTGTCAAGTGAATAAATGGCAAATGAGAAATGATCACTAACACGAATGTAAACAAATTTGTGGACAACATTTGAGAGAAATAAGGTTTTTGTCTGTATGGAACATTTCTGGGATCATTTATTTCAGCTCATAAAACCTGGGACCAACACTTTACATGTTGCATTTATATTTTTGTTCCTTGAATTTTATTTTGCAGGTGCATGTTCATTATAGGACAGCCACTTGTGGTTTAGCTGCACCAATCAAAGCAGTGAAGTGTGTAGTTAAGCAAGACTACAGTGGTCAAACAATTCATCTTGAGATGATGGAGGGAGCAGCGTTGCCAAACACAATCATATCACATAATTATACCATTTATAAATGGTATCATTTCGTGATTTAATTGCTGCATATATATTTCTAATACAGACTAGCTCCAAAATAAGTGAACATTAAGAAATTATCCAATGGATTACGTAAATGTTCTGAGTATTTGTTTGAACAAGGTGATGCGCAGGTTCACTGACCTACAAACAATCTTGAATTGCGAAATAACCTACACTTTTTTTCAAGTGATCTTTACCCAGGCTTCAAACATCCTTTTAATTCTGTGTAGCGTCTCGCGCAGGCTGATCCTCTCAACCGCAAGGAGGCCACACGCAGTACAATTTCAACAAATCAAACGCTGCGGTTTCACAGATTACCCCGTGATGCTGAAGAATGTGGATTTTACAGTAGGGTTACTCATGTTGTCTTTTATTTCCGAGCGATTGAATACACGGGGGGCCTTTACAAACTTAAATATAGGACTGACCCACTCTTTCTGTTGATGGTGTAATGTTCTATGCCGTCGGTTAGGCTCGAAATGTATGAAAAACAATAGGCTTTTGGAATTCATTGTAGTCTAGGATGCCTTCTCACGTTGGCTACAAGCGACTCTGATCAACAAACACAGGTAATTATGATATTTTGGGACACAATAACTGGTGATAAACAGATGTAATGTCTTTGTCTGATGGAAAGCTATTGCTTTATCCAAATGATTGACGGTGATAAAATCATAGCGGTAATTAGCGTCACGGTTATGTTGTCTTTATTTCTGAAGAATATAAATTCAGAAGAATAGGAATCCTGCAATGAATCTAAACTCTGCTTATAACTCTCACACAGAAGATAGTGGTTAAATGACGATAGCTCTAAACTGTATACAATGTTGCCCCGGTGTTATTATTGTGTTGTCACTGTGTTGGACGTGTTTTTCAGTCCTGTATGCTTTTAAGGCAGGCAGCATAGTCTGTCTGTTAAGGGGAAATGTGTCACGGCCGTTGAAAGAAGAGGACCAAGGCGCAGCGTGGTGAGCGTACATTTTCTTTTTATTAGAAAAGACGCCGAACAAAACAATAAACACTACAAAACAAACCGTGAAGCTAAAGGCTATGTGCCATAAACAAAGTCAACATCCCACAAAGACAGGTGGGAAAAAGGGCTACCTAAGTATGGTTCTCAATCAGAGACAATGATAGACAGCTGTCCCTGATTGAGAACCCTACCCGGCCACAACATAGAAATACAAATAATAGAACATAGAGTACCCACCCCAACTCACACCCTGACCAAACCAAAATAGAGACATAAAAAGGATCTCTAAGGTCAGGGCGTGACAATACGCTTGGCCTACTTAGTGTACATTATTAACTTCCTCGTCCACGATTAGCGGTCTCTAACCTCAATATAACCTCAATACTACTAGAGTAAAACAGCAAACAGGAGTGGCCAATTTGCTAGAATGCAGTCCATTGAGCTACAGCAGAATTTCTGAAGTGACATTCTGAAAGAAGTGCAATGGAACTACAGAGACATTTGCCACTCCTGTTTGCTGTTTCACTCTAGTAGTTTCACTCTCATCTGAAAGTCTATCCTCTTGTTGTATAAATAACTTATCTCACTAGGACAGAGATTGGCAATTTAGGTGGGGGTGGGTGCCACAAAAAAATCTGAACTCATCGTGGGAGGCTGCATTGGCTCAAGGGTCTGCATACACACATCCATACCCACACATGTAGTCCGAGCTGGCTCTACCATTTTGGGGGCCCTAAGCTACATTTAGTTTCCCACACCTTGAGAGCAAAACATTTTCTACACATTTTGCCATGGGGCGTATAGAAAACYTTTCAGTTTTTAAAGCATTTAGCTGCAAATCTACATATTTTGCAATGGGGTAGAGAGTTGATTTTGCTATTTTATAACTCATTTCATGCAATTCTACTCATTTTTCCATGGGGCGGAGAGAAATGTTTGTCGTTTTTTAATATGAAGAGTCACTAATAAAATTAATAGGTGCCCCCCAGTCGGTAATTCGACCATGATTACTACAAATTTAGATCGAATTCCACTAGACTAATTTACGAATCTCAAAAAGGTTAGCTGATGCACAACCACATTTTTAAATTGCACCTTGTGTATTCTACTATTCTAACTCTCAACAGTAAGTTGAAACTCTGACTGAGTTCCCCAAAAATATTGATCCGTAGAGATCCTCTGGTTAAAAAAAAAAAATGCCCCAGGCCAGTGATTGGGGACATTGCCCTATGACAGTTGCCTTTCGGATGGGACATTAAATGGGTGTCCTGATTCTCTGTGGTCACTAAAGATCCCATGGCACTTATCATATGAGTAGGGGTGTTAACCCCGGTGTCCTGGTTAAATTCCCAATCTGGCCCTCATACCATCATGGCCACCTTTCAATTGGCTCATTCATCCCTCCTCCTCTCCCCTGTAACTATTCCCCAGGTCGTTGCTGTAAATMAGAATGTGTTCTCAGTCAACTTACCTGGGGAGGAAAAACAAAATAGAGCAAGGCCCCTGACTTGGCCTTCAGTGTGTATATAATACAGACAGTTGGACAGAACTATCATGTTCCATGCAAMATAAGTAGAGATTAGTATCAGCTATATTCTGAATACTTTGAGCCTGACGAAAACAATAGTTGAAGTAAATGGTCGATATTTGTTTCTGCCTTTTCAATGCTGTTGTGTTCCGATCTCAGAAAGAGATGCTATAATTGGAGTGGACCAGGAACTACCAGAGAGGAGGAGGAGGAGGAGGAGAGGGAGGAGGAGGAGGAGGATATCACCATGAAATGTCTGAGTGCCTCCAGGTTCTGCTTCTACTTGGGTTTTGTAGTGGGGACCCTCAGCCTGTACCTATTCCTGCGCCAGGTGTGTTACCCATCTATAATCTAGTTGCCTTAAACACCCATATCAGTTATTCAGGTAGCCATATAATATTACAATAATATACTTCTGTAATTATTATTCAGATAGCCGTATGCACCTGTAATTACGGTACTCTCTCCCTGCATTAGTGCACCTYCGTAGTACATCTGTCGTTACTGTTGACTGTGTTGATGTTTGATGCTTGCTATGCAGTGGAGGCTGCTGAGGGGAGGACAGCTCATAATAATGGCTGGATAGGAGTCAATGGAATGATATCAACCACATGGAAACCACATGTGTGATGGTTGATGCCATTCCATTGACTCCATTCCAGCCATTATTATGAGCCGTCCTCCCCTCAGCAGCCTCCACTGCTGCTATGGTGTCATGATGTTATCAGTCAGTAAACTTGTTTGAACTTGTACCACACCATATTTATAATGTGAACAAACAGCTATGGTTTGAGAGGAGCATGGAGCTCCCTGTGCTGGGAGGGGTCCAGGGCAGCTCAGTAGCAGCGGTGGCAGAGGAGAAGCAGGCCAGTGTGGAGAGAGCAGCCCTCGTCAATCTCCARGTCCCGCATCACACAGGTACACAGGCCCAATAAGGCCAGGACTCATCCCAGTGAAAGGAAATTGAGTGCCTCTGAAGATCTCATAAATCTGTGTGGAAGTATGAAAGATGTGTGTTGTGAATATTTTGTATTTTAATATAGAAAATGAACCTCTTGGCTGCCACAATTATTAAGACACTTAATTATGAAAAAAGACTCTTTCCAAAACATACATCTACCCATGTAAATATGGATAATATACAGTGTCCCTCTATTCCTCTATAAGGGGACACTGCACCACTGTTCGTCCCCAGTGCCTTTGTTATTGTTTTGTTGGTAAAACCAACTTGTGGAGCCTCCGGCAGCTTGGTAAAAACAAATTGCAGTACATATTCTGRTGTTCTATTGCACATGCAATGATGTCAGTGGGGGYAAAAACTGTGTTTGTTGTAATATCATGGAAGTTCTACCAATTAAATGGGCAAACAGCAGTTGCTACATTCATTTTTGGACTTATAAATTATATGATGTGTACCCATTGATTCTTGTAGAATATATCTTGTAAATGCCTTATGAGCTTAGTTCAACTGTCGTAACCCATCAGAACACGAAATATAAGCTTGTTTTACACCAATGTTTGTAAACAAAGTAAATGTAAAAAACATTATATAGCCTCAAAACGTGGTTAAAACTATAATTTTTATATCATGGATGTTCCTCGCATCTTTAGCTCTGTCTATGAATTAGCTAAGCTTTACCCTTAGTTTTTTACCGAAACAGGGGTGGTAAAGTTGTTTCTAGTGTGGCTATGATTTTCAGGTGAGTACAGTCGCATGGCAGATGAGTTGTACCAGAAGGTGCGCATCCTGTGCTGGGTGATGACAGGCCCCAGTAACCTGCAGACAAAGGCCCGCCATGTCAAGGCCACCTGGAGCCGCCACTGCAACGTGGTGGTCTTCATGAGCTCTGTCGACGACCCAGGTAGGTACCCAGCCAGGTGGCCTAGAGGGTATTGAGGCGGGCCGGTTTGAATCCCATGACCAACGGGAAACATCTGGTCGAAAGTATCCTATATAGGATACTTATCTCGTGCCTTGTTTCCCTTGAGTAAAGCCTGTGACCCTAACTGCTGTGATGCACAATGGCTGACTCTGTGCTTTGTGCCTGACTGACTCTGGGGGAGGTTGCATTAGAAAGCAAAAAACAGTAGGAAAATGGACGATAAAGCATTCTTCTTCTTCTTCTTCGCCAGACTTCCCCACCGTAGGGCTGGGGACAGGGGAGGGCCGCGACCAGCTCTACTGGAAGACCATCCGGGCCTTCCACTATGCCCTGGAGCATCATGGGAACGAAGCTGACTGGTTCCTCAAGGCAGATGACGACACCTTCGTAGTGGTGGACAACCTCCGCTGGGTACTGTCCAATCATACACCCGAGGAGCCCCTCTACTTCGGCAAGCGCTTCAAGCCCTACGCCAAGCAGGGGTACATGAGTGGCGGAGCGGGGTATGTGTTGAGTAAGGAGGCCCTCAGGAGGTTCGTGGAGGGGTTCAAGTCCAAGGTGTGTACCCATACCACCTCTGTGGAGGACTTGGCTCTGGGACAGTGTCTGGAGAAGATGGGGGTTATGGCCATGGACTCGAGGGATACGTTGCAGCGGGAGACGTTTCATCCATTCGTACCGGAACACCACCTGACTGGGAAGTTCTCCAAGAGCTTCTGGTACTGGAACTACTGCTACTACCCCATCGTAGAGGTCAGTCACTGCTGAGCTCTCTCTCTCTCCTCTTGTTGTCGTTACTTTTGTTGGCTTTCAGTTTCACTGATTTTTAAGATACAAGCCAGAGCTCACCTTGCTCTTAGTCTCTCTCTCACTCTCTCTCTCTCTTTCTCTCTCTCTCTCTCTCACACCATCTCTCTCTCTTTCTTCCTTTCCAGTCTCTCTCTGTCTCTCTGTAGTACCTCACTATCTTATTCGTGTAAGACTGTTTAAGATGAACCCAGATAATGGATTACCATTGAATTGGGGGTCAAACTGGGTCAGGAAGACAGCTTTCCAAGAGCTTGAACTTGTTTCCTCTTAAAATCCTTTAATTCAATTCATGGCCATCTGTACACTATTGTGCACCAATTGGATATTTGCGGCTCAAGGGTGTTTTGTCTATTAAAGTTTAGGTAGGGCATTTTTTGACCAGGGCATCACTGTCTTACACAAACCCTCTCCGAAACAAGGTTCAATATATGGAATATTGACATTTATTTTCGATGAACAGCCTGAATATAGGCTAAAGGATATATATCACAGTGAAAATGACAACGTTAGATGTCTGTCCTTCCACAGCCTTCATAGAAAGAAATAAATTACATTAAAGTGGATGATTGCTAAAGTGGATGATTGCAGTGGAGACAATGCACTGTCCACAGTAGGAACATTTGCCAATTTTCTTTTCAGATAATTGTGCTAATTCATTGTGCTTTGAAATGCAAATGAGACAAGTTTATTATGAGTCTATCAGACAGGGACCACCAAGGCACATGACAATACACCTGGGGGTAAACAAGCTAGTCAGGTGTCTTTGTGGAGGAAACATAGCCAGTGTCTCCTCTGCTTAACAATGACTGTCAGAAATGTGTTATTAGGTTTTCCCCAGTCAAATATACATGCAGGAATGTGAAATAGACAGTGAACACTCCAATAGCCCGTTTTAAACAGATGTTTAAGCTATCTGATGTATGCCCCAGAGGAGTGGGCGTGTGTGTTCTGAGCTGCATTGCTGTGTGTGGGCGTGGGTACGCGCGTGCATATGTCACAGGTGTATGTTTGAAGGGTGGGATTCTGTCAAAAGATACAGTGGGAGGCCATATAGCAAGTTTTATAGTGCTCGGTTTGCTATTTTCCTCCAGGGTCCCCAGTGCTGCTCAGACCTGGCAGTATCCTTCCACTATGTGGACGCAGAGCTGATGTACACGCTGGAGTACTGGACCTACCACCTCCGTGCCTACGGCTACAGATACCGCTACAGACCTCCACTACCGCAGGGCCTGGTGGAGCGGCTGGCCCAGTCGGAAGGGGCCACTGTGGGGGCAGCTGGTAGAGGGACAATCCCAGCTGGTATTATTGTTGTTGGTGGTGAAGACCAGTCCAAAATAGAGGCAGTGTCATATGAAGGGGCTGCGAGTGGAAGTAAAATCCCCATGGACAATAACAGGACGGCAGTCACACAGGAGAGACAGCAGTGATTCTCTTTGGGCCGAAGCCTAACTTCCACTTAAGTGGAACGTGAACGTGGTCATGCATTGGTGTCAATGGGACTGTTTGATTTGAAGCGTTTGAATGTGTTTTTAAGGTGGTAACGGGAGTGTGTTGTTGTGTGAGATGGAAACAGGACTTGTGAAATGGTCATGCCAGGAACAGGTTCGATATTTCCCACATTGTGCACCAGTTCCACCACAGTTCAGGTTTGATTGGTTGTAGGGGATTTATTCATCCATATACTGTACAACTTTTTCCTCTAACGTGTTAACTGTTTTTTATCGATATCTGTTGTTGTTTTATCTGATATTGTTTGAATTCCAATAGTATGCCGTTAGTGACCATGTATCTGTATAAACTTCTAGATCATTTACTTCATGTAGCCCACGCTGCATAAAAACATTCTGACCTGGACATTTCCGATAGCATGATATCAAGCATTTCTGTGTCTTACAGTTGATTTGGAAAATCATCATTTCCACAACCCTTATTGACCATCCATTACTATTCAATTCTATATTGGTATTGCACTTTTAGAGAGATATGAAGGGACTTTTATATGCGTGTACTGAACAATGGTCGTTTCTTAACGTTGTCGAATTTTCGTCAGAATCTGAGGTTTTCGGCGTTAGGTCAAGCTGATAGAGCGCATTTTTGAATGGTATTACATTGCTCTGTGGTGTAGCTAAGTGTGAGTGTGTTTCATGTCAAATGTAATACCCATATGTTTATATATTATAGATAATCTGCTAAGCAGTTGAATGGCCTTAAAGTGGGGTAGATTACACTTACTATACCTACAGTACTAAAGTATTTTTAGTACAGTACTACTTAATGTTCATTTTTGGTTACATATTCAAAGTGCCGGATGGCAGCATCTTTCTCGTTGCTATGATGGTGGATTTAAAATGTTGTAACCAAATATTTTCCCGTTAATTGTCAGTATTGTTGCCACATTTTATTATTTATTTAATTTGAATCACAAACATATGGTAAAGAAATAGATCTTATCAGATGGGACTGTTACTGATTTCTTTCAGATAATACATTATAGCTATTAGTTACTATGACAACCCATCAGGGCACATGTTACAGTAGCAGGTTGATTTTGGTCAGTTTAAATTCCATAGATGTTTTCGCAAAATACTTTGTTTTGTAAAATAAATAGTTGTCTTTTTCTGTATTGTATAATAATAACTCCAATCTTCTGAAAATGGGGTTTTGCCTTGGCTGGATGTTAGGGATGGATCTGGATGAATGTCTTGTCTACAGCCCACGCCGAAACCTGGATCAAACAATAACAGTGGATATATAGTAATACATTTATAATCAGTAAAGTTTCATGAATGTGTTTTTAAAGCTTCTAGTATTGCTTAATGCAACGCAGAACATGAGGAAATATGAAGCACTTGATAACTTATTGTTATTCAATGTATTCTACACTCTTAGGAAAAAAAGGCTTCCAAAAGAGTTCTTCTGCTGTCCCAATAGGAGAACCCTTTTGGGTTCCATGTAGAACCTTTTGTAGAAAGGGTTCTATGTTGAACCCAAAAGGGWTCTATCTGGAACCAAAAACAGTTCTTCAAATGGTTCTCCTATGGGGACAGCCGAAGAACCCTTTAAAGTTGGAGATACCACCTTTTGTCTAAGAGCGTACTACGTAGAGAGATGAGCTAATGCTGACACATTTACTGTATTTAAGGCATACATGGAAACCTGCATAGCATCAAATGCATGGAGTCTACTAAAGGATATGGGAGAGCAAATGCCTCACACACACACACACACACACACCTCAGTCTGCACTTATTAAATAATAAGCCTCCTCTTCTTGTCTCGGGGTACGCCTCCTTTCTCAAAGGACGCATGTTACCTGTTAGAGAACACATACTGAGTCACTGAGCTGAAAGAAATGCATTATCTCCACTGCACTTTGGATTATTATAGAGGTATAGATGAATTAACCTTTTACTGCAGTGGACTAAATCAGGGTCACACAGAGTGGTTTTTTGTAGTCTTAAACACATCTACTTTGAATACAAAAGTACACACCTCACACACATGGTTATGGCCTTAAGATAAGAAGACACCTGTACCATGTCAGATATAGAGTTGAAATGTATTACATTTTTAGTTTGCATTGCAATATTACTCGTTATATACATCACAGAAGACTGAATTATAACAAAACAGCTTGACATAGAAACACCAGATTTTCAGCGTAAAAAAAACATGTACTAATGATGAAATTATGAAAAATATGAATAKCGTTCCACCCATGAGGCCACTAGAGGGCGTTTTGGTCATTTGAGTGCAGGTAATGTATGCCACTTAGCAGATGCTTTRATCCAAAGCAACTTAAAATATGATCGCTGTATGAATGAGCCCATGACCTTGGTGTTTATTGCTAGTACCACACTCTTATCAACTGAGCCACACAAGCTGAGCTGCAGAGGACCATTAGATTAGATTCTCATTAATGCCCACCCACCCACCCACACTCACCTTGTTCCAAGTTTCTTCTGCCCATAAGCCCAACAAAGACATCATCCATCTCTCCTGTGACAAAAATGGTTCAATCATTATCAAATGCCGGTGTTCGCATTATATGAAATTACATTTGTCATTATTGTTCTATTAAAAGTTAATACCATTTCTATTGATATGTAAAACAAACAGTAAATCAATGGTTATTCCTTACTTTTATGTGGAGAGGGAGGTAGTTCATAAATATCTGTGAAAAAGCAAGTCAATTGTAAAAAATGCATAAAACCCAATAAAAATGTTTATTCAATAAAAAGTAAATTAGTCCTGTGAATAATGTAATTTCCCTGCAGTGAACTCCTGCTTCAGCACTGAACATGTTTGAGTAGATAAAGACTAGGACACATTGTTAATTTAGTCAAAACAGAGAAGTCTCAGTGACACAGTATCAGTATAACCCCATCTATACATCATCAAAGATTACTCAGTGCATGAATTGGGCAGGAGCTCACCAGTTGAGTACCGGCACCTCCAATTATCTACTGCTTAATCTCCTGTTCCTTTTACAGAATATTAGCTCAAAAGTATAGTGGCGCTCCTGCACTTAAATGTAAACAGTACCGGAACCCAAAATGAGTACAGGAACCTATTTCAGTCCAAGTCAAGCACCGAGACAACTGTTGCCTGCTGAGGGTCTTAACTTTGATTGATTGATGGTAAGATGCAGAGACAGCGCTGAAGCTTACCAGCGCCCCTTCTCCCCATCAGCCCAACGAAGCTGTCATAATCAAGGTCGTTATATCTCTTCAGAATGGTCCGCTTGAGCTTTTCAAGACCTGGAGTATCCTGTAAAGACAATGATGATATGTCATTAATGAGCATCGTTTTCTTTCATTCGTAGACGTGAAATCAGCCCCCCCCAAAAAAAAATAATCGGGACGACACATGAACAAGGTTATCTTTCCGCAGATGCGGCTTTAATTTGATCCGATCCCCACAGTCATTTGCTTTGAATTCACAATTATGTTTTAAACCATTATATACCTAGATACGTTACCATATGAGGGTTACATAGACACGGTTGGATGAGAAACGTCCTTACCTCTGAGTCAGCAGTTGATCTGAGCGTCCCAGCACCAGGCTCCTCGCAGCTAGACTGGCTTGAGCGGAGTTCCATGACGAGGAACAGAGCCACCAGCAACAATCCGTTTTTCATCTTCTTAACACCACCTGTAGCCTAGACAAGCTGTGATGTTGGGTTGACAAAAATATCAACATTTAGAGATACGTTTATTTGACGCATTACAATAAATAACTTCCAAACTGCAAAATGCTTCATTAGAGCTCAGCTGAAACCAGCAACGCGCACCAAATATGAAACGGACTTGACACATTGAAAATCCACAATAAATAATAGACTAAAAGACTGCAACAGCAGGCCTAAACATTCGTTTCTCTTCTAAAATGTAGTGATAACTGGTTTTAAATTGTGCGTAATGCGCACGGAATGTTTGCCATTTATTGTGAAATGAAAGGCTATATTACTAAACCTTGACAGTCATTTGATTTGTAGATATGTTTTCCGAATAGGCTACAACAATTAGGCTATCATGTAGGCTATAGGCCTATAGAAAAAGTCCGAAATGTTTTTGTTGTTCAGCTTGCAGACAAAGTTGATTCGTTGCGTCTCCAAATGTCCCTGCAAAACGCCCGCCATCCAATTGATGGACAAATATGTTCTGAATAACTTGAAATAGGCTCTATAACAAAACAATTACGGTACACATCTATCAACAAAATATATATATATATATTTACCTGTTTTCCGACGTGGTAATATTCGAATTTGAATATTATGTTAGAGACAGTTGGAGAAGACCGTGCGCGCGCCCGGGTGCGGATGCTTAGTGGTGAGAGCGAAACGATGATACGGATAGCAGTGCAGCGACGAGATCCGCGAGGACAGAGTGATGTGTCCACTTATCTGTCTATTAAATCATAGCTGTGTATCTGCGCGAGTCCAATCAGCTTCAGAAACGTAGGTGGGGTCTCGACGTCTTATATCACATTCTCGTGTATCCTCATAGTCATACCACTGATGATGATGATCAGGATGTTAAAATGGAGCCAATGGCGCCTAGCTGTCATCCGAAAAAAGAACACCATGATCCATTCAGTGGCCCCAAACGTTCCAAGGTCCTATTCTTTGATAGGCGACATTACACAAATCTGATTGGTAGGCTTGTGGAGTTCAACGGATGCTGGCCTTATGATTTCAGTTGGTTTTCTTATTTTCAAATGGTTGTGGTAAGGACTGTAGGCCTATCCATCGGTTGAAGTTGATTCATATTTAGACCCAACGGTTTCATTTTTCAACAGGTTGGGACCAACATATGAGTTTCAAAGACAGTACCACGTGGAACTGTATTGCTCACGATCTCTCTCTTTGACTGACTTGAATACTGTTTGCTCTGCCCTAGTTCACTGCAAAATAGTTTGTCTCCTCATGGTGCCCTGTCCTCTTGATTGCTTAATTGTAATGATCATTGACGAGAGCCCGATCCATCTAGGAAGTCATTAGACGACAGAGATAGGAGCTGCCACAGCAACATGAGACTACATGGATGGATGTCTTGGAGAGAGCAAATTGAGCTACAGAGCAAATTGAGCTACTGCCTACGTGCAGAGTTGATTAGGGAAGGGAGAGCGGGAGAGAGGAGTCATCGGTGGCCTATGTTCTCTGATGAGTGATGGATGGATCTAAGAAGAGAAGTATGGAGATGAATAAACGATATTATTCAGATTAACATACCTGCACTTTTTTTTATACTCAAATAATACCCAAGGAAATTGAAATTCTCCCCCCCCCTTTAAAAACAAAAATATCAAACGAACTGCTAAATTCGAATGTAAATGCATGTCCAGCATAATTGCTCTGAGGTCAATTTTAGAACATTTGTTTACTGTGTGAGGGAATTGAAATTCAAAGTAAATTTCTGATTTATATGCAGGTTTGACCTAATTGAACCCAGCAAAGTAATGTGAATGAGTCTGTCGTGACTCATGAGTTGATTGCTGCAGCCATAAAATAAGTCCATGACTCAAATAAGTGTATGTGTGTCCGTGTCCATTTGTGGAGGCCATGTTGTCCACAGCCTAGCGAGAGAGAAGAAGACATTTGGTATTGTTTCATCACAGTTCAATCTGCTAAAGATGCCAAAGTGATTGGCAGTCAGTCTGTGTGTGTGTGTGTGTGTGTGTGTGTGTGTGAGTGTGTTTGTGGGTCTGTGTTTCCAAACGTCTTTTTAAATTGCTTTCTCTGCTGCTAAATTTTTACTTAAACGCTTCTGACAGCCATTGCCAACAGATGTCAATTCTGCAACTTTCCTCAAGCATGACATTAGACCCAAAGGAAATGATTATTTTCCTCACAAGGAAGAAGAATATTGATTGAAGTGTGTGAAGCATAGTATCAGTCATTTGTTGAGGCGTTTGTTTTCTGGGAAATGTCAAAACCACAATGATTTTTGATAGTTTGGTGTTTCCTTCATATGCAAATGTACTATTATACCAAAGTGTTTAACAGCAGTAGGCAAATAAATCAGCAACTATTTTGCCTCACAATTAAAGCATACTCTGGCAATCAGATTCAACTACAATGGATGTTTTGTGAATCACAGCATACCGCATCTGTACAAGCCATTCATTTTTAATTTATATAAACTTTAAAGATCGTAGCGCCTGGGGACGATGGCTGTGGGGAATATAACAGATGAGAACAACACACACACACACACACACACACACACACACACACACACACACACACACACACACACACACACACACACACACACACACACACACACACACACACACACACACACACACACACACACACACACACACACACCATTGGGGAGATAACAGATATGAACAACTTCAGTCTCTAGGGACTGTGATTAGAAAGAGGAGGGACTACATACTTGGAACAACAAAGGACAGGCATGGAAGCAAATGTTCCAATGGTTGCTTATTACAAAAGGTTAACAGTGTAGTGTTATAATAATGAACTCCAGGCCATATTTGGTTGTTCCTTTATTTTTTAGATACACAAGTAGACCAAAAAGTGGGTGCTGGTGTGTCTGGTGGCCAAGCTGGTGTGCGGAGGTGTCAGGTCGGGGGTCGGGGGTCGGTGGTGGAGAGATCTGACAGAAGTGGGGGCGAGGAAGTCGTTAATCTGTTACATAATTGATGATTTTTTATTGATGATTTTACCCTTCCTTCTAATCAAAGGACCTCACTCTGAATACTAACAGTGGGCTATAAGTGAGCCCTGGGGCTGGGTGCCAGAGGGGATGTTTACCTGCTGGTACTGGTCCCTAGCTGGGGATGGGGAACCCTCTCTATCTCTGTCTCTCTCTCTCTCTCCATTGCTCTCGCTCTCTCTCAATTTAATTCAATTCAAGGGCTTTATTGCCATGGGAAACATATGTTAACATTGCCAAAGCAAGTGAAGTACGTAATAAACAAAAGTGTAATAAACAATGCAAATTAACACTAAACATTACACTCACAGACGTTCCAGAAGAATAAAGACATTTCAAATGTCATAGTATGTCTGTCTACGGTGTTGTAACGATGTGCAAATAGTTAAAGTACAAAAGGGAAAATAAATTAACATAAATATGGGTTGTATTTACAATGGGGTTTGTTCTTCACTGGCTGTGGCAACAGGTCACACATCTTACTGCTGTGATGTCACGCTGTGGTATTTCACCCAGTAGATATGGTTTCTTTTCAAGTTCTTTGTGGATCTGTGTAATCTGAGGGAAATATGTGTCTCTAATATGGTCATACAGGAGGTTAGGAAGTGCAGAAGCGCCTGTCTTCTCTTGAGAGCCAAGTCTGCCTACGGCGGCCTTTCTCAATAGCAAGGCTATGCTCACTGAGTCTGTACAAACAATGGTCAAAGTTTTCCTTAAGTTTAGGTCAGTCACAGTGGTCAGGAATTCTGACACTATGTACTCTCTGTTTAGGGCCAAATAGCATTCTAGGTTGCTTTGTTTTTTTGTTAATTCTTTCCAATGTGTCAAGTAATTATATTTTTGTTTTCTCATGATTTGGTTGGATCTAGTTGTGTTGCTGTCCTGGGGCTCTGTGGGGTCTGTTTGTGTTCATGAACAGAGCCCCAGGACCAGCTAGCTTAGGGGACTCTTCTCCAGGTTCATCTCTCTGTAGGTGATGGCTTTGTTATGGAAGGTTTGGGAATCGCTTCCTTTTAGGTGGTTGTAGAATTTAACGTCTCTTTTCTGGATTTTGATAATTAGCTGGTATTGGCCTAATTCTGCTCTGCATGCCTTATTTGGTGTTTTACGTTGTACACTGACGATATTTTTGTAGAATTTTGCATGCAGAGTCTCAATTTGATGTTTGTCCCATTTTGTGAATTCTTGGTTGGTGAGCGGACCCCAGACCTCACAACCATAAAGGGCAATGGGTTCTATAACTGATTCAACTATTTTTAGCCAGATCCTAATTGGTATGTCAAGTGTTATGTTCCTTTTGTGGCATAGAAGGCCCTTCTTGCCTTGACTATAAGCTCGTTCACAGCTTTGTGGAAGTTACCTCTGGCGTTGATGTTTAAGCCGAGGTATGTATAGTTTTTTGTGTGCTCTAGGGCAACGGTGTCTAGATAGAATTTGTATTTGTGGACCTGGCGACTGGACCTTTTTGGAACAACATTATTTTTGTCTTACTGAGATTTACTGTCAGGGCCCAGGTCTGACAGAATCTGTACAGAAGATGTAATCGATTTTCGTCGTCTGAAGAAGAGTAGTCGGACCAAAGCGCAGCGTGGTAAGTGTTCATGTTTTTTATTTACACTGAACACTAAACAAAATAACAAGAGAATAAATGAAACCGAAACAGTCCTATAAGGTGCAAAACACTAAACAGAAAATAACTACCCACAAAAACCATGTGGGAAAAAGCTACCTAAGTATGGTTCCCAATCAAAGACAACGATAGACAGCTGTCCCTGATTGAGAACCATACCCAGCCAAAACAAAGAAATACAAAACATAGAAAAAAGAACATAGAATGCCCACCCAAATCCCACCCTGACCAAACCAAAAGAGAGACATAAAAAGCTTTCTATGGTCAGGGCGTGACACCAGATCATCAGCAAACAGTAGACATTTGACTTCAGATTCTAGTAGGGGTGAGGCAAATTCATTGATATACATGTTAAAGAGGGTGGGGCTTAAGCTGCATCCCTGTCTCACCCCATGGCCCTGTGGAAAGAAATGTGTGTGTTTTTTGACAATGTTTGTGTACATGTATTTTATATTGGTGTATGTTTTTTCCCCAACCCCACTTTCCATTAGTTTTTATAGCAGACCCTCATGCCAAATTGAGTGAAAGGCTTTTTTGAAATCAACAAAGCATGAGAAGACTTTGCCTTTGTTTGTATGCTTGTCAATTAGGGTGTGCAGGGTGAACACGTGGTCTGTTGTACAGTAATTTGGTAAAAAGCCAATTTGACATTTGCTCAGTACATTGTTTTCACTGAGGATATGTAAAAGTCTGCTGTTAATGATAATGCAGAGGATTTCCCCAAGGTTGCTGTTGACGCATATCCCACGGTAGTTATTGGGGACACATTTGTCTCCACTTTTGTGGATTGGGGTGATCAGGCCTTGGTTCCAAATATTGGGAAAGATGCCAGAGCTAAGGATGATGTTAAAGAGTTTAAGTATAGCCAATTGGAATTTGTTGTCTGTTAATTTTAGCATTTCATTGACGATACCATCAACACCACAGGCCTTTTTGGGTTGGAGGGTTTGTATTTTGTCCTGTAGTTCATTCAATGTAATTGGAGGTTTCCAGTGGGTTCCTGGTAGTCTAAGAATTGTTTTTGATCATGTATATGTTTTTGCTGTTTGTTCTTTGTTATAGGGCCTAAAAGATTGGAGAAGTGGTTTACCCATTTTGGATCGATAACTCTTCGTGTTGTTGTTGGTTTAGTGTTTTCCAATTTTCCCAGAAGTGGTTAGAGTTTATGGATTCTTCAATTACATTGAGCTGATTTCTGGCGTGCTGTTCCTTCTTTTTCCGTAGTGTATTTCTGTATTGTTTTAGTGATTCACCATAGTGAAGGCGTAGACTCAGGTTTTCTGGGTCTCTATGTTTTTGGTTGGATAGGTTTCTCAATTTCTTTCTTCGGTTTTTACAATCTTCATCAAACCATTGTCATTGTTGTTAATTTTCTTCTTTCTGATTGACATTTTTAGATTTGATAGAGAAGCTGAGAGGTCCAATATACTGTTTAGGTTTTCTACTGCCAAGTTTACACCTTCACTATTACAGTGGAAGGTTTTGTCCAGGAAGTTGTCTAAAAGGGATTGAATTTGTTGTTGCCTAATTGTTTTTTGGTAGGTTTCCACACTACATTCCTTCCATCTTTAGCATTTCTTAATATTATTCAGTTCCTTTGGCTTTGATGCCTCATGATTGAGAATTGCTCTGTTCAAATAGACTGTGATTTTGCTGTGATCTGATAGGGGTGTCAGTGGGCTTACTGTGAATGCCCTGAGAGACTCTCGGTTGAGGTCAGTAATAAAGTAGTCTACAGTACTACTGCCAAAAGATGAGCTAGAGGTGTACCTACCATAGGAGTCCCCTCGAAGCCTACCATTGACTATGTACATACCCAGCGTGCGACAGAGCTACAGGAGTTGTGACCCGRTTTTGTTGGTTATGTTGTCCTAGTTGTGCCTAGTGGGGCATATGGGGGAGGGAATGCTGTCACCTCCAGGCAGGTGTTTGTCCCCCTGTGTGCTGAGGGTGTCAGGTTCTTGTCCAGTTCTGGCATTTAGGTCACCACAGACTAGTACATGTCCCTGGGCCTGGAAATGATATGATTTCCCCATCCAGGATGGAGAAGCTGTCTTCATTCAAGTATGGGGATTCTAGTGGGGGGATATATAGTTGAAGTCGGAAGTTTACATACACCTTAGCCAAATACATTTAAACTCCGTTTTTCACAATTCCTGACATTTAATCCTAGTAAAAAATTCCCTGTCTTAGGTCAGTTAGGATCACCACAAGAATGTGAAATGTCAGAATAATAGTGGAGTGAATGATTTATTTCAGTTTTTATTTCTTTCATCACATTCCCAGTGGGTCAGAAGTTTACATACACTCAATTAGTATTAGGTAGCATTGCCTTTAAATTGTTTAACTTGGGTCAAACGTTTCGGGTAGCCTTCCACAAGCTTCCCACAATAAGTTGGGTGAATTTTGGCCCATTCCTCCTGACAGAGCTGGTGTAACTGAGTCAGGTTTGTAGGCCTCCTTTCTCACACACGCTTTTTCAGTTCTGCCCACAAACTTTCTATAGGATTGAGGTCAGGGCTTTGTGATGGCCATTCCAATACCTTGACTTTGTTGTCCATAAGCCATTTTGCCACAACTTTGGAAGTATGCTTGGGGTCATTGTCCATTTGGAAGACCCATTTGCGAACAAGCTTTAACTTCCTGACTGATGTCTTGAGATGTTTCTTCAATATATCCACATAATTTTCCAACCTCATGATGCCATCTATTTTGTTAAGTGCACCAGTCCCTCCTGCAGCAAGCACCCCCACAACATGATGCTGCCACCCCCATGCTTCGGCTTGCAAGCCTCCCCCTTTTTCCTCCAAAAATAATGATGGTCATTATGGCCAAACAGTTGTATTTTTGTTTCATCAGACCAGAGGACATTTCTCCAAAAAGTACGACCTTTGTCCCCATGTGCAGTTGCAAACTTTGGAGCAGTGGCTTCTTCC
Organism: Salvelinus sp. IW2-2015; assembly: GCF_002910315.2. Classification (NCBI taxonomy): domain Eukaryota; kingdom Metazoa; phylum Chordata; class Actinopteri; order Salmoniformes; family Salmonidae; genus Salvelinus; species Salvelinus sp. IW2-2015. The sequence continues at coordinate 28,856,639 of NC_036857.1, forward strand.
TTGCTGAGCGGCTTTTCAGGTTATGTCGATATAGGACTCGTTTTACTATGGATATAGATACTTTTGTACCTCTTTCCCCCAGCATCTTCACAAGGTCCTTTGCTGTTGTTCTGGGATTGATTTGCACTTTTCGCACCAAAGTATGTTCATCTCTAGGAGATAGAACGCGTCTCCTTCCTGATCGGTATGACGGCTGCGTGGTCCCATGGTGTTTATACTTGCGTACTATTGTTTGTACATATGAACGTGGTACCTTCAGGCGTTTGGAAATTGCTCCCAAGGATGAACCAGACTTGTGGAGGTCTACAATGTTTTTCTGAGGTCTTGGCTGATTTCTTTTAATTTTACCATGATGTCTAGCAAAGAGGCACTGAGTTTGAAGGTAGGCCTTGAAATACATCCACAGGTACACCTCCAATTGACTCAAATGATGTCAATTAGCCTATCAGAAGCTTCTAAAACCATGACATCATTTTCTGGAAATTTCCAAGCTGTTTAAAGGTACAGTCAACTTAGTGTATGTACATTTCTGACCGACTGGAATTGTGATACAGTGCATTATAAGTGAAATGATCTGTCTGTAAACAATTGTTGTAAAAATGACTTGTGTCATGCACACAGTAGATGTCCCAACCGACTTGCCAAAACTATAGTTTGTTAAACAAGAAATTTGTGGAGTGGTTGAAATTTCGAGTTTTAAAATGACTCCAACCTAAGTGTATGTAAACTTCGTTTGTGCCTGTGTGTATTATTATGTGGCTGGGTGACCCTAGTTAGTCCTCAGACATAATGTCTTGGGCGCGCTGGATGTTTGGACACCAGAGTTAAGACACTGTGTTTGGGAAAAATTTATATATTTCCCATTTGAGTCCATAAGTTGTACAATCTGTGGCGTGTGTATGTCCTCGGTGGGTGTGGTGGGGTTGTCACTATCAGGGTGGCTGACAGGGGGGGGGGGGGTGCTCAGAGGGGGTGGGATCCCCTGGGCTTGGGGTTCTTAATTTGTCTGTCCTGCTGTGATGTCGACGCTATGGTCTGGGGTGGACTGTTCTGCTGTGGTGTCGAGACTTTTGTCGGGAGCTGAGGTGGGCTGCTGGCTTCTCTGCGGGGGTGGCCACCTCTCTAGTGGGTTGTTCTCTGTCACACGCCATCCCCCTCACCCTCTCCTCCAGCACTCTGATCCTCTCCTCTAGTGCTCTGTTCTTCTCCTGCTCCTGCTCTTTCTCCTGTTGATGTTGTCTCACCAGAGTCCAGAGTGCAGATATGTCTCTCTCCACCTCCAACTCTCTGGGTCTGGTTGAGGGGGTGTTGTCTCACCAGAGTCCAGANGATATGTCTCTCTCCACCTCCAACTCTCTGGGTCTGGTTGAGGGGGTGTTGTCTCACCAGAGTCCAGAGTGCAGATATGTCTCTCTCCACCTCCACCTCTCTGGGTCTGGTTGAGGGGGTGTTGTTGAGCTGGACAATGTTTTTGTGCTGACTGGATGGAGTGTGTTCACCTCCTGTTCAAGCTCCAACTGCCTTGCCCCTCTCTCTCTCCCTCTCTCYCTCTCTCTCTTCCCTTTCTCCTATGGTGGCAAAATTGCAGGATTATGTTATAATACTTTTATTGCATCAAATGGTTGTTTTATTCAACAGAATAGAGTGTTAACTATTGTGTGTGTGTTCTACTGAGGATGGGCCTCTGGGAGATAACACTGACAGGAGATGTACCATGTCTTTCGGGTGATAAAACCTAAAGAGCATTCCAGAGCATGAGTTAATGTTTCTGTTCTATGTCATACCAGGGAGAGATGGTTCCAGTTTGGAGTCGGAGGGCCGGACACTGGTCTACACAATGAAAACTGTTGACACAGCAGATACTGTCTGCTATGTATTATAGGTATCTTTCATACAAATCTTAACCATGTGACCCATTCTATATATCTGTTGTTCGTCATGTAGGTTGAAAGGGGTGTATCTTGGCTATAAAAGACCTTTGTACTTTTGTCTCGGCACTCTCAACGAATCATTTGACAGCGAATCGTCGACCAGCCATGACCAGRCATCATTATCGTAGAGCACTCAATCGATTCACTTTATATGTGTGCGTTGTATTGACCTGCTCCCTTATTAATAAGTGAATAAAGATTTAGTTTAAGTATAACTCTGACTTGTGTGATGAGTTTGTCTCTCCTCATTTGATAGTAAAGACATTAACCACCACACTCCTCCCCAGCCCTAGAGAACCAGGGATGTGGGGTGAGGTCTGGTGAGGTCGTGGGAGTGGTGTACAGCTGTGTAGATGTTCTCAAAGAGGGACCTGTTGGTATTTTGAACTCGTTACCAGCGGATCATTCTCAGATCTTTATAATAACATGCAATTGTTTTACAGGTCATTCAACTATATTGAGTCACCTGTAAAACGATGGGATTCGTTACGTTGACATTTATGATATTGACTTTCATGACATCGACGTAAACTTAAACTTAAAAGGAATTTGTACAGAACTACTTGTCCCAATTTCAATGTTGACTATTATTTGAAGTTGAACCATGTAATAACCACGAGGAACACTTGTACAGGCGGTGGATAAGTTTGGCCGTTGTGACCTGGCTGTGGGTGTTTCCATAGAAGCATGACAGTTTTTCTATAGAAGTTAGCTGCCTGTGAGGCGTTTTCTTGGGAAATGTTCTGCTACCCTGGGTACATAGAATTGGAATGAAACAACACTCACATTCTAATTCAATAGTTTTAAAACAGTCTGTTGTTCTTGGAACAATACTGCAGCAGAATAATACATGAGAAAGTCAAATAAAAGAACATGTCACGCCCTGGCCTTAGTATTATTTGTTTTCTTTATTATTTTAGTTAGGTCAGGGTGTGACATGGGGTATGTGTGTGTTTTGGGTGATTATATGGTATAGGGGGTGTTGGTTGTAGTGTATGGGTTTGTGTGTTGAGTGTATGTGTCTAGGTATGTCTATGGTTGAGTGTAGGTGTTTAGGAAAGTCTATGGTTGCCTGATTTGGTTCTCAATCAGAGACAGCTGGTTATTGTTGTCTCTGATTGGGAGCCATATTTAAGGTAGCCATAGGCTTTAGGTGTTTGTGGGTAATTGTCTATGTTCTATGTTGCATGTGTGCACTAGTTTTTCATAGCTTCACGTTCGTCTGTTTGTTGTTTTGTTTCATTTTTCTTCTTATAATAAAAGAAGATGTATTTTGCACACGCTGCGCCTTGGTCATCTCTCTCTCCCTTTGACGATCGTGACAGAACATTGTCGTGTCTACGCTTTAGCAGATGTTATAGCGGGTGCAGCAAAATTATTATGTTATTTGCTCCTGACAATGCAGTAAAATTTTTTTTTAAAGTAGGCAAATAATAATATTTTTTAAAGAAAAATAAATCAACAAATTTGAAACAAATCTGATTAACAACTCCACCCCCCTCCAGGTGTCGCCCATCTTCCCCATTATCCCCAGTGTATTTATACCTGTGTTCTCTGTTTGTCTGTTGCCAGTTTGTTTTGTTTCATCAAGCCTACCAGCGTTTTTCCCCTTGCTCCTGTCTGTTTCTAGTTCCTGTTTTCTAGTTTTCCCGGTTTTGACCATTCTGCTTGCCTTGACCCTGAGCCTGTCTGCCGTTCTGTACCTTGTCACACAACACTGGATTACTGACCTCTGCCTGCRCTGACCCTGAGAGCCTGCATGTCGTTCTGTACCTTTTGGACTCTGATTTGGATTACTAACCTCTGCCTGCCCTTGACCTGTCGTTTTGCCTTCCCCGTGTTCTAGTAATAAACCTTTGTTACTTCGACACCGTCTGCATCTGGGTCTTCCCTGAAACGTGACAGTAAGGGCTGTGTTCAATCTGTATCACGGYCGGTCAGCGTTACAGCGTGATTAAAGTTGAAAAGCAATGTTCCCACTTTAGCGGAAACTGCATTCATGGTAAACTCTGCATATGTCGGCTCAGTCGGAAATTTCCTTTACATTTCTATCCCCCAATCTGTAACGCTCCAGCGACACAGACTGAATTYAGCCTAAGTTAGATTTCTTTGAGTGGCGAGGTGCCATCTACAGTCACTGGGGATCAGAGTTGCGTGTCCGGAGCTTGGGACCCCCTGAACCTTGCTCAATTGGTTGAAACCTCAACCACATCCACGGTGCGTCCGAAAACATACCCTGTACCATACAGAGAGCACCACTTTTGACCAGAGCTCATTGGGCCCTGGTCAAAAGTAGTGCACTATATAGGGAATATGATGCCATTTCAGGCACACCCTCTACTGCCAATAGGAGTTAATATAGTGAGTGATTGAGAGGTGACAGATGACATGATGAAATGATGGGGTCTGACAGCACACTGAATCACACACACACACAGCAGGTTGCATGGGCTCCGCATGGTCAACTCAATCACAGCAGGCGGAGGGCGTCATGGTAGACCACACCAGCATCATACAGTAAATAAACAACGCCATTAACAACAGAGACAAAGACCGTACTGGGGCTGTGATTCACAACCATTTGAATCACGCGACACAAACGTGAGGCTGCTGCCGAGGCAACGACTACTCTTCCTGGGGTCCAAACAGGAAGCAAGACACAACAAATGGAATACATGTGGTATATACCTGCATTACAATTGAGTCATTTAGTAGATGCTCCCATCCAGAGCGACCCACAGCTAGTGCATTCATCTCAAGATAGCCAGGCGAGACAACCGCCTGTCACATAACACTACATACTACAATACAATACTGTAGAACTTTGTTCTAAAGCTGTATCCGTACCCATTGGATGCAGTGATCACCATACTGTGACCAGTAGTGACGCGGTCAATCTCTCCTCAACTTTGAGCCAGGAGAGATTGAGATGCATGCTACTGACATCCGCCCCTCCGTGTACATCTGAGTGTAATACGTGCTGTTCTGTTCTGCGCCAACTGCAATTTGCCTATGTCCTTCTTTGCCGCACCTTACCACACAACTGGGCAGTAGGACGTGTCTGGCTGACTGAGATGTCAAGAAAGCAGACGTATGAGATGAGTGCAACGTGAGTGTGTGCGTGGGTCTCTTCTGGAAGAGTTGAAAACCTAGGGATGCACTGAATCCGTTGATATCGAAAATGTATTTTTGTTTGTTGATTGGGTCGCATTAATCTACGGGCCAATTATGCACTACCCATTTGTCAATGGAATCTCTTTACCGTGGAGTTGGCCGTGTACTGTCACACAGCAGGAAAGGAATCTGAAGCAGTTTATGAAGAGTGTGGACCTTGTGTGACTCAGGAAATGAAACTCTATTATGGCCAAGTCCTTTTCAGCCATTCAAACTTTATACCTCTCCTCTCAGAGCGATTTCTTCTGTTGTAGGTAACATGTAGGGCACTTTCCTCTGCCCTTCACCGTGGCTAGTTTAAGATGTTGTACACTGCAGTCAATGGTAAAGGCCTGGCGGGTCGTCGATGAATCATTTCCCTATGCTCCCTGGCTTCAGTGCRATTCATTTTCCTTGTGCTCAGACACAGTCACCGTAACTGCGAGTTAAATTTGATGATAACCTTGATGTAGAAAACCTATGAAAAGAGAGAAGAGGAGTTAGAACATATTGGTATGACCCTAGGGTCCTCAGTTCCACTCAGTAAAATACCTTGAAAAAACATTTATAACACAGTATTGTCGCTTTAGATTTGGATGTCTATGAGGGAACACATTTCTATCAAAATTCTTTGTTCGCAGAATACTTGTCTGTGGTGGAGGACATCAACAGACACAGACAGGATAATATCCTCGTGATACCCTTATAGTCCTTCCACTCTGCTTCACTCATGTATCATCCATTTGTGATTTTAAGGACTGAAAGGGAAAGATGCAACTTTTTCTAGTTTTAAAGTCTTCAACTCGTCAAAAGAGTAGAGAGTGTGAGTGACGTCACTAGAAATCAAATCAAATACAGCAGGTGTAGACTTTAAAGTGAAACACTTACTTACGAGCCCATTCCCAACAATGCAGAGTTAAAGATTAAGACCAGTATTTGCTACAGTAGATAAAAAAAGGAAATGGTTAAACACAATAAAAACCGTAACGAATAATGTGAGTTCTGAGTTATGGAAGAGCAGAAAAAGGGAGAGATAGAGAAACAGAGAGAGCGAGAGAGAGAGAGAGAGAGGATGGAGCTGTGAGTAGAGCTTGTGGGTGTAAAAACAGCTGTATCTGCAGGCTATGAGAGGAGACATAACTGATGATCGATTGTCAATGAATCTCAGGGACTGATGTGGTGTGTGTTTGTGTGTGTATGTGTGTATGTGCTTGCGTACATGTGTGTGTGTGCGCGTTTGAAGAAGGTGTGAACACACTACCAGGAAATACGTAAACGGCCAACGGCGACACAGCAAAGCCAGAAATAAACACAACCAGAGGAAGTCTAGTGGTGTATCTCAAACGTGTGTGTGCAACAAGATCTCACAGTTTGACCAATTTGACTTTAGATTCTGACGTTTGTCCACGTTTCTCCAAACGTCAAATTTCTAAGTTCCTACAAACGTCAAATTTCAAAGTGCTTATGACACCCTGGGTTTACTCCTGCTCGGTATCGTTATGTTTCTCCAATCGTAAAATGTAGAAGTTAAGGGGTTGAGGTTTTGGATAGGGTTAAAACATTACAGATCCACTCCGGGATCTTATGCACAACAAATTCGTAACATATTGCACGAACTGGACTTGTAACATTTCACATGAATTGAAAAATGTGTATGATATCATGGTCATGCCGAATGGTTAAGTTAAGGGTTAAGGTTTGGGATAGGCTTAAAACATTTTTTAATTAGTGTCTACCACTGGGAATGAACACGCAGCCTTTGGATCCAGAGTCATGGGAATACTTGATGGTAATAGCGCTCACTGTTGCCCCTAATTGCTGGTTTTGAAGGCATTTCCCGACATCCTCAGGACATGGACAGACGTCCATTTTCGAAGTCAACCCTGAGTGATCTTCCTGGTGTGTGTGTAAGTGCATGTGTGTCTGGTTTCAATGTTCTCCAGTTAGGTCCTGAAAGTCTTTTGTATTCTCTTCAAAAATCTGTTCCTGCACTTTATGACAACGAATAGGATTCAGATGGTGAATACGAGAGAAACCGGAAAAACAAGACACTTCAATGTTGTTTAGCCTCAAACTTTTTTTAAATCAGCGGACAGTTTTTGGTGCTTCTGGTAGAGTTGATGCCCATTTACTGCTCGTCATTCAGTTGATAAAGAAAGAAAAGTGGTGTAGCAAGGAAGAAGACATTAGTGTCCTGTCACAGGGGTAATCAGTGTTTCTGTGTGTGTGTGTTTGTGTGTTTGTGTGTGTGTGTGCGTGTGTGTGTATGTATGTTTGGCTCCATCAGGAAACATCCTGTTATTTGTATTCTTGTCTACAACTGCAGTAGTCTTGAGATGTGTTTTCAACTGGTGAACAGAATCAAAAACCTGAACAGAAATGTTCAAGGAACAGAATCAGAACCGGGAACGAAAGTGATCTATACTGTTTCCGGAACATAACCATTATTTTAAAAGCATGGGAACCATGCTTCCGGGCATTTTTTCCCTGTTCTACAAAAATGCAACAAAGCGCCTATGCAAAGCCCTCCCTCTGTCAATGAGAAACTTCTTCCAGTGTCTATCTGCCAGCTGAAAATCAGTMTGTGTGCGTATAGGCTACCTGCCCTTCCCCCCCGAAGCATAGCTGTAGCCTACTGTAGTCACAAGCATGATTCAGAAGATAGAGATAATATTTTTTTATTAGAGAATGGATTAACTATTTCAATGCTAGTTAGGGATACTATGGTTATCCCATTTCATTTTGGATTTATTAACTATGAAAAGGTAAGACGTGTTTTTAATTKTGGTGTCTCTCTGCACACACAAGCTTGTTGGCTAGCTAGCCTCTCTGGTCCAATGTTAACCTCTCTAGGGTACGTGAGACGGTAGCGTCCCACCTCTTCAACAGCCAGTGAAACTGCAGGGCGCCAAATTCAAAACAACAGAAATCCCATAATTAACATTCCTCAAACATACATGTATTTTACACCATTTTAAATATACACTTGTTGTAAATCCAGCCACAGTGTCCAATTTCTAATTTTTAATTTCAAAAAGGCTTTTACGACGAAAGCAAACCAAACGATTATGTTAGGGTAGTGCCTATTCACAGAATAACACAGCCATTTCTCCAGCCAAAGAGAGGATTCACAAAAAGCAGAAATATAGATAAAATGAATCACTAACCTTTGATGATCTTCATCAGATGACACTCATAGGACTTCATGTTACACAATACATGTATGTTTTGTTCGGTAAAGTTCATATTTATATCCAAATATCTGAGTCTATATTGGCGTTTTACGTTCAGAAGTTCCAAAACATGCTTTGATTTTGCAAATTTACAGGAATACTCATAATAACATTGCTAAAAGATACAACTGTTATGCATGGAATTTTAGATGCACTTCTCCTTTATGCAACCGCTGTGTCAGATTTCAAAAAAGCTTTACGGAAAAAGCAAACCATGCAATAATCTGAGTCGGCGCTCAGAGCCCAATCAAGACACAAATATATCCTCCATATTATGCAGTCAACAAAAGTCATAAATAGCATTATAAATCTTCACTTACCTTTGCTGATCTTCGTCGGAATGCACTCCCAGGACTCCCACTTCCACAAGAAATGTTTGTTTTGTTCGGTAATGTCCATCATTTATGTTCAAATAGCTACTTTTGTTAGCGCGTTTGGTAAACAAATCCAAAGTCACGAAGCGCGTTCACTAAAAGCAGACGAAATGTCAAAAAGTTCCGTAAGAGTCAGTAGAAACATGTCAAACGATGTGTTGAATCAATCTTTAGGATGTTTTTAACACAAATCTTCAATAATGTTCCAACCGGAGAATTCCATTGTCTTCAGAAGTGCGATGGAACAGAGCTCCCTCTCATGTGAACGCGCATGGTCAGAGCATGGTCAGCTCATGGCAGACCGTACTCATTCCCCTCTCCTTCAGCCCCACTTCACAGTAGAAGCATCAGACAAGGTTCTAAAGACTGTTGACATCTATTGGAAGCCTTAGGAAGTGCAACATTACCAATATCCCACTGTATCTTCAATAGGAGCTGAGTTAAAAATCGACCAACCTCAGATTACCCACTTCCTGGTTGGATTTTTTCTCAGGTTTTTGCCTGCCATACGAGTTTGGTTAATACCGTAACTACCCCCCTTTTACGGTGGTCGTTACGTTCCTAAAATGACCCGGCGGATAAGTGTGAAATCCTGCGGGAAATAGTGGAAAACTTTTTTTTTACCCCAATAGGGCAATATTGACATTGGTTATACAAATACATTACTCTAACGTGTAGGGTCCGTAAAATGGTCTCTTCAGATTGTGCCGCTGCATCCTGATGTGGCGGCCTCAGGTGGTTTCTCTTCTTCTAAGCCCTCTTCAGTGGTGTCGGTTGTTCGGGGAGAACGGAACATAGTATATGGCAGCTGTTTTCTCTTTTTTCTTCTTTGTATAAAAAGAGTCCTTGGGTACACCGGACAGGGCCACGATCGTGGTGAGTTACGTTAGAACTTGGGTTAATTAACTGGGCTCATCAAAAGGGTCCATTCCTCACTACTTCCTAAGGTTCATTGGCCATATCGGGGTCACGTCAGTGTGGCTAAGTCACTCAGGGCTTTAGTCCTTCCATTCCTTCCTGTCCAAACTTAATTTAAATTGGCCAATCTGTTTTATGTACGTACACATAACTGGGCACAGACGACAAAAATGAATACACAAATTCCGGTAGGGCATGTTTTATACAAGAGCTGATGTGTAGTTTAGGCGTGGAATCAGGAATGCATGTACACAATGCACCAAAAAAAAATCGAAACCACTGCATGAAACATCCTGCGATAGCAATTCTCGATAGCTGCATACCGAGGTTTGTCTACTTGCTCACATCACAGTGTTTTCTATCCAAATCTATTAATTTATATGCATATTCTAGCTTTTATCTTTGTAGCAGCCCGTTTACTCTGCATGCTTTTCATCCGATGTGAAAATACTGCCCCAACCCAAAGAAGTTAAGCCAACTCTAGTTCAAAGACATTAAAAGACCCTCACAGAAGCCACTCTCCTAGGTATAATTCTGTGGCCTAATTCAGATAATTAATGTCATCACAATCCTCCTCCTCCTCCACCCTCTCGCGCTCTCTCCCCACCTTCAAAATTTCAGTTGTATTCTCACCCAACACTTGTCTTTCCATCACACATGTAAACAACTCACTGAACTATAGCTGTCCGCTCCACAGCAAAGCTGCTCTATCCGCACTGCAGGATTGGTGAAGTAATTTAACATAAATAAAAAATATATAAATAAACAATTCATAGGGTTTAAAAAGGAACAGAAATGTTCAACCGGTTCAAAACCTTATTTAACTGGTTAACAGTGAAACAAACAAAATAAAAATATGGTTTGTAGAAGTAACCATTGGAAATTATTTCGTTTCCAACCTCTCTTTCCAACCAAACATTCAATATAATATTCAACTAACTAACATCGCACTCAGTCCAAATATGACAGAGAGAGCCGGCTTGACAAGATTATATTCTAACCAGAATGTTTATTTCAAAGTAGACCACAACATGTCAGAGCACAGTATCAGAAACACTATTTAGATTTGTACAGATAAATTGGACTTGTAAATCTGCCACGAAAACACACTTTTGACATGCTTTTCTATTAAGTCCTATTTAGGTAGTCGTCTTGATTTAGACACAAAATGCTCACATTATACTGACATGTATAGAACTTTGAGTTTTATGTCCCTTTTCGTTGAACTGGGAAGTGATGGCTGATGTTTGTAGTCATTCAAACTGTATGTGGGGTGAGAGATTCAAATGTTTATTCCTCGCAATTGATTTGATAAACTGAATAGTCCGTCTGTAGATGCTCTACAGATGATACTATCAACAAACATCTGTTGATAAGGAACTGTTTCTAAGGTCGTGGTTAGGGTTAGGTTTAGAATAAGGGTGAGGGTTAGGGTTAGAGCTAGAGCTAGGGTTAGGGTGAATTGAAATGTTATGTAGAGATACTATCTGTAGAGCATCTACAGACGGACTACACAAATAAAGTGTCAATGTTTATTCTGTCACTTTCTGACAGTAATCTATACGGCAAACCTTTTTCTAGATTAAGAGTATTTGAATTTACAGAAAGCATAGCTCTGTACATGGACTGTGTTTGTAGACTGTCCCAGACTGTTAACCTGTCAGCATGCCATTTTCCTTGCTTGTGCCCGTATGGCAAGTGACTGTAGGCGGCCCTGACTGTAGTGTTGCTTTTATCTGTGGTAACCACTGATGCGCTGGTATGTGGTGGGTGTGTGCGCATGCTGGCTTGCGTGTCGTGCGTCTGTACGTGTTTGTCCACTGTGCATGCTGGTGGACATCTGTGATTGAATCCAGTCTTTTCTGTCTCGTGACCACATGTGTTCTGATCAGGGCACTTCTGCAGACCAATACAGGATGTCAGGATGCAGACAGGCAAAGTTCAGAAAGCACTTAAGGTAGCATAAATTCATAAAAAGATAAGGTCATTCAGAGAAGGATATGATGGTGTTGTTGACAGTTGAAATATATCTGGTGAGCATACTTGAGTGTGATCAGAAAGCCATCTCCAAGCTAATGTGTTGCACATCTCTCCCCAGTGACGTTTGTTAGGCCTACTCTCGATGACCTAAGATGAGTGGTATTATGAATGTCTTACTAACCAAGAATGAACTACATGGGCAGGTGCATGCTGCATGCGGTGGCTTCTGGAAAGTGGTTGTGGGCTCTGTGGCTTGGGGGGGGGCAGCCATGCTGTGGGCAAGGATAGAGGAGCCCACTGAGAGCTGTGTTGCTCTGCCAGGTGTTCTTCCTTCAGCCTCTGGAGCCACGGATGAGACCTAAATGTGAATGATGCTAATGCTAATGATGCTAACGCTACCCAGGTTAATCCTGTCATAATGTATGTAGAGTGGTTCCTCAATTAAAAGTTTTGAGCGTATGGCGAAACAGTTTGTGGTAGATGGTGGCGGATGGTGGTAAATTGTGTCATTCTGTCATTGCACCACACTATCACAAGGGGAGTTACAACGCTGATTTATCGGTAGTCTGAACTGTGGAACAAATTAGGAGATTTTTCACACCTAGCTGAGCTATTAGACTATCGTTTTGTAAATGAATGGAGGTGTGAATGTTTCAGTCTGAAAGTCTCTCTCCTTTGGCACTAGAGTCCTGCATCKYGCAACAACAACAACAATTGAGAGAGAACTTGGGTAAATACAATGGCGCAATTACACTTGACATATGGACTGCTGATTTTTTAAATAGGCACGGTTTTTGGTTTCTCTCCCTCTAAAAACAGAAATAAATCATTCTAAATAAGAAACTGGCTTCATTTACCACAGGGTGAAAGAGTGATGGCCCTTCTATATGAAGTGAGTTTCTGAAAGACGGAGTCCTTCTTTGCTGATGTGAAGTAGAAACGGAATGAAAGAGAGTCCAGCGAGGATAGGGAGGGGAAAAGGTTGCCCATATCGTCAAGACCTGAGCTACTTCATTAATTAGTTTTATTTAGGAAATGTACTAGTTTATTTAGGCAATTTAATATATTTGTTTAGGCTTAGCCTATTTAGTAGGCTATTTTGCAGCATAAAACTGTATTTGTCAGCATAAAGCTGAGTGACTCACTCATTGTGGCTTTGGATCAAAAMAAATAAGTACCAACATTTCTGATTGTCTTTAATAAAGAAATGTTTTGACCAAGTTAACCTGCTCATGTTGTGTGTGTGTGTATGTGTTCAGTTATTTGTGACATTGCGGTTACAATTGAGAATACAAACGTAATAAATCCTATTCATAATGAATAATRAGACGTGTGTTGCAAGCTTGTAATGTCTCCTTTTTGAATTTTTTGGGGACACAACACAATGCATGATGGTAGGAAAATAAACCTCTGTTTTTATTGTCGTGATCATACTGATATTGCATCATTTTCACCAACTTCTTTAACGAACTGCTTTGCCTAGTAAGGATGGAGTTAGGAGGCACAAATCATTCCAATGAAAGACACACGCACGCATGTACGAATGCAAGCACGCACACACGCACATTACCCCATAACAACCGGACTGACCCGATAACAACCACTCCAATGCAATCAGTAGGTGCATAATGCAATCTGGAAGTGTTTTGTATTTTCCAATCTCCGTCTCTGTTATTGCCTGAACCACCATGATCCCCGTCATGCCCATCAATTTCCACCTGAATCTTTCTGATGAGCAGGCAGGGGAGAAGGCAATAAGCAGCAGAAGAGGGATCGGGGTGGGGTGGGGCACCAGTCCACGAGATACACACAAATCATGCCAATGAAAGTTGATGGGAGCTGAGTTGAGCTGAGCTGAGTAATATCATATCACCAACTCTTTAACTCTTACTGTGGTAATGAGCAGTAAAGCTTACAGAAGTCTCAGTTTCAAACCCAGAGGCAGAAACAACCGCAGCTGCCTCGAAACCTTTCACCAAACCCATTTGCTATGGAGCATCAATTAACAAGAGCCGCCTCCATTTCCCAGGTCTCAAGTGAACGCCAACTTCAGGTGTGTTCCTTCCTGAGTCGTTACGGCGTCATGGCCAGGGCACAGGGGGCTTGGACACGTGGATTGGTTCATTTAAAGTCTCAGATCACCTGATGGACCTGGCTAGCAGCAAGACAGGCAAAATGAAGAGATATGAGAAGGGGAGGTAGTGGAGGACAGGATGGCCCGCAGGTAGATGAGTAGATGACCCCAGGGAGAAGGGACACCTGGTCTAATACGTTTTGGAGTCTTCGTGGAGACAATGGGGATTCAATGGGACAGACACACTGGCAGTTGTCTCTCATACACAGATACCTCTGGCTTTGAGGAGAACACAGACACACCGACAGTCATCTCTCATACACAGACACCMCCGTTCCAGAGACCCTCGATTAGCTCAGTTACATCCAATTGCCTCAAAATCTGTGCTTTCATTGATATCGTTGCATAACTGTAGACATTAATTAATCTGTGTTCACTCCCCCTACCGCTCATATCGAAACGCTTGTTTTCCGGTAGTATAGGAAGCCGCCATTCGTTAGCATCAGCATAATTTTGCCTCAACATATAATTAACATATCTTTCAAATGATGTGCAGCTTATTTCATAGTTTAGACAAATTGTACGATGCTTTCCTTGTTTGTGAGTAGGAAAACAATCGAGATACATCGGATGCGCCCGTGTTGCCAGGCGTCATAAGATGAATACCACTATACTCCATACAATAGACTCACTGATGTCCATAAGAGAAGGGAAGAGCAACACAGAGGATGTATGGAGGCCAAATTTATCCTTTACCTGTCCATCATGACAGGCTCTTCTCCAAAGCAATTACCACGCTTTCCTGGTGACGGGTTCAGGAGTAGCCGAAAAATCACAACATTCATTTAAAATTAACCGTACAAGTAGCAGTGTTGGGAGATTTGGAAATCCATATTCAATCAATCAATAATATAATAATACTCGTAGGAAAAGTGTTCATCTTTAACATACGATCTGTGCAAACTATGCTGTCATGTAAGACATCACAGCACAGTCGAAGAATATCATGATCGGGTAATAGTTATTACTGAAAACACTATATAGATGTCTGATTACATCTATCCAAAATGTAATATGTATATATAAATGTTACTACTGTGTATAAATGTATCATGCATGTAAAATGAGTGTAAAATGTACGGGGGATGGCCCAATAAAAAATCAAATTAAAAACAATACCATGGGAATATGAGTAATATCTGGAGACTTGATCAGGTAATGTAGTAATCATCGGATGTTAGCTACTGTATTAGACAGGTTATTATAGGCTTGAATACATGATGAGTATCAGGCAATCACCATTGGTCTGTAACGTGCAGGGTTGCAAAGCTACCGGTAATTTACCAAAGTTACAATACATTTTCAGTAATTTAGGTAATTAATAGAAAATGGCATTCTATTGTAACTTTGGTCATTTATACTTGAATAACTGTATAAAAAAAAGTATATATTCATATACTGTATGTACTGAACCAAAATATAAATGCAACCTGCAACAATTTAAAGATTTTACTGAGTTACTGTTCATATAATGTAAGGAAATCAGTCAATTTAAATAAATTCATTAGGCCCTAATCTGAGAATTTCACGTGACTGGGCAGGGGCGAAGCCATGGGTGGGCCTGTGAGGGCATAGGCCCACCGACTTGGGAGCCAGGCCCATCCACTGGGTAGCCAGGCCCAGTCAATCAGAATGAGTTTTCCCCACAAAACGGCTTTATTACAGACAGAAATACTCCTCAGGTTCATCAGCTGTCTGGGTGGCTGGTCTCAGACAATCCCGCAGGTGAAGAAGCCGGATGTGGAGGTCTTTGGCTTGCACGGTGACATGTGTTCTGTGGTTGTGAGGCTGGTTGGATGTACCTCCAAATTTTCTAAAACAACGTTGAAGGCTGCTTGTAAGAACCGACGCTGGAGTAGACAGGAGCAGCGTCAGAACACAACGACATATGACAATTAATGCTGAAGTCGGGAACAGAACTGGGGAACAGACAGATATAGGGGAGGTAATAACACAGGTGACTGAGTCCGGGTGAGTCCAATGAATTGCTGATGTGCATGACGAGGGAAACAGGTGTGATGATGGCGGCAGGAGTGCGTAGTGCTGGGCAGCCTGGCTCCCTCGAGCACCAGGGAGGGAGAGCTGGAGCAGGCGTGTAGAAGCCCGACAAATTATATTTGTGTCCATACTGTTATGAGTTTCTACTAAAAAACCATATGGTTCAAGAGAAAACAGCCTAATTAATGAAAAAGGCATCTAATCAACATTATTTTCTGTTTACTCTGCAACTCTTCCAACTATTGACTTTTTATACAACTGCCACCAGTTTGACGCCAAAACTTTGACAACAAATAAATATTGACATAGTAACATCAATAAAAGTTTGTAAAAAAATATTTAAGGATATTTTATGCTGAAAGCCTCATATTAAACATCAATGGTATTCTCTAAGTTGATGGTTTATATTTAAGATAATGTTATACAGCTTTGTCACTTAATTTTTTTATTTAAAAAGTAATCTTATTAACATGTGATGAGGCCACACAGAGGGACAGAGACTACTACAGACACCTGTGATCATTTGAAGTACCCAAAAGGGCCACTAGATGTCTTGTGATCGATTACCAAAGATACAACAATTCTGGTAGTTTACTGGTAAACTTTGAAAGTAATATACCCTCCCTTTGCTGATAATAGTAGTGTATTCTATTAATATGAGGGTTTCAGTGTCCCCTGACCCCCCTGTATGCTGCAATTTACATACACTTAGGCTGGAGTCATTAAAACTAYTTTTTCAACCACTCCACAATTGTCTTGTTAACAAATTATAGTTTTGGCAAGTCGGTTAGGACATCTACTTTGTGCATGACACAAATAATTTTTCAACAATTGTTTACAGACAGATTATTTCACTGTATCACAATTCCAGTGGGTCAGAAGTTTACATACACTAAGTTGACTCTTTAGATTGACGCCTTTAAACAGCTTGGAAAATTCCAGAAAATTATGTCATGGATTTAGAGGCTTCTGATAGGCTATTTGACCTCATTTGAGTCAATTGGAGGTGTACCTGTGGATGTATTTCAAGACCTACCTTCAAACTCAGTGCCTCTTTGGTTGACATCATCGGAAAATCAAAAGAAATTTGCCAAGACCCCAGAAAAAAAWTTGCAAACCTCCAACGCCTGAAGGTACCACGTTCATCTGTACAATCAATAGTACGCAAGTATAAACACCATGGGACCACGCAGCCGTCATACCGCTCAGGAAGGAGACGCGTTCTGTCTCCTAGAGATGAACGTACTTTGATGTGAAAAGTGCAAATCTATCCCAGAACAACAGCAAAGGACCTTGTGACAATGCTGGAAGAAACATGTACAAAAGTATCTATATCGTACTTTTTGGAGAAATGTCCTCTGGTCTGATGAAACAAAAATAGAACTGTTTGGCCATAATGACCATCGTTATGTTTGGAAGAAAAATGTGGAGGCTTGCACGCCGAAGAACACCATCTCAACTGTGAAGCACGGGGGTGGCAGCATAATGTTGTGGGGGTGCTTTGCTGCAGAAGGGACTGGTGCACTTCACAAAATAGATGGCATCATGAGGCAGGAAAATTATGTGGATATATTGAAGCAACACCTCAAGACATCAGTCAGGAAGTTAAAGCTTTGTCGAAAATGGGTCTTCCAAATCGACAATAACCCCAAGCATACTTCCAAAGTTGTGGCAAAATAGCTTAAGGACAACAAAGTCAAGGTATTGGAGTGGCCATCACAAGCTCTGACCTCAAACCTATAGAAAATGTGTGGGCAGAACTGAAAAGGCGTGTGCGAGCAAGGAGGCCTACAAACCTGACTCAGTTACACCAGCTCTGTCAGGAGGAATGGGCCAAAATTCATCCAACTTATTGTGGGAAGCTTGTGGAAGGCTATCCGAAACGTTTGACCCAAGTTAAACAATTTAAAGGCAATGCTACCAAATACTAATTGAGTGTATGTAAACTTCTGGCCCACTGGGAATGTGATGAAATAAATAAAAGCTGAAATAAATCATTCTCTCCACTATTATTCTGACATTTCACATTCTTGTGGTGATCCTAACTGACCTAAAACAGGGAATTTTTACTAGAATTTAATGTCAGGAATTTGCGAAAAACTGAGTATTGTCAGGACCCGGTGCGAGAAACAGTCACTAATAATCGTCAGAACCCAGAAGATGAGGCAGACACAGCAGTACTAGAGATGGTGGGTTAATTAAAGAACAAAATCTTCAGGCAAAGAAACTAAATCCACAATGTCCAAAAATAAAGCTTTGGGCTTTGGGCATCCCACAGCAGAGTAGCCCAGGCTAGGGCTTTTCCCGACAGCAGGTGTGATATATGCTATCTTGGACCGGTCGGTGGGAAACGACGATGGTTGCAGCTCAAAGGAAGAGAACATTGGGTGAAAAACCCTTACAAACACTCGGATCCCTGAGAACCGTTGGGGAGACGGTAGACGAGGTTCAGCCAGGGGGTTAACTGCCAGGGGCATTGAATCTGATGACTGGAGCAGAAGCGGTTGCCGGGGAAAGTCGATCCGAAATCTGCTTTATGGAAGTCAGCACTCTGACAGAAGTTGAGAATGTCTAGCCATTAAGGCCTCTTGCTGAACCAGAGCAGCTTCGTGGCGTTGGACAGTCCCCTCGTGGTGGGACAGCATGGAAAAAAGATCCTGGGTACTGGCTGCCTCTGGGTTCATTATAGGGGCTCAGTGTTTCTGTCAGGACCCGGTGCGAGAAACAGTCACTAATAATCGTCAGAACCAGAAGATGAGGCAGACACAGCAGTAATAGAGATGGTGGTTAATTAAAGAACAAAATCTTCAGGCAAAGAAACTAAATCCAAATGTTCAAAATAAAGCCAAAAGGCCACAAAATGGAAATCCTCCAAATACAAAAGAAACTCCACAAAGTGGTAAAAAACAGCAGGGAAACAAAACCTCAAAAGACTACTCAATAATACACAAGAACTAAACCAAGAGAACTCTGGAAATCCAACAAGAGAAAATATCTGAATAACAAGGCTTGGGCTGGGCTGGGTGCTACTTACAAACACTGAGCAAGGAACTGAGGAACACACAGGGTTTAAAATCTAACAGGGAATACCTACAGGTGGCAAAACAATAATAAGAGCAAGAAAAAAAAAGGTACAAAAAAGGTGCAATGGGGACATCTAGTGACCAAAACCCGAACAGTCTTGGCCAAACTGACAGAATCCCCTCCTAGGAACGGCTCGCTGACGTTCCTACCAGCCTTCTCAGGGTGAGGGTCCTGAACTGACGAATGAGGTCAGGGTCCAGTATGTCTTGGCAGGAACCAGGAGCGCTCCTCGGGACCGAGCCTCCAGTCCACCAGATACTGCCAGGACGCGCTCACCGGCGGGAATCCAGTATCCCGGTGGACGGTAAAAGCCGACTGGCCACCGATGACACGGGGCGGAGGGGGAGGTCTGCCTGCCGGGATAAGGGGAGAAAAAACAACAGGTTTTAATAAAGAATGTGAAATGTTGGATTGATCTTAAGGGATCTGGGTAAGTGCAGGCGAAAAGTAACGGGATTGACTCTCCTGGCAATCTTAAAGGGACGATGAACCTCTGGGACACGCTTGCGAGACTCCACCCGTGGTGGTAAATTCTTAGTTGAGAGCCATACTCTCTGGCCGGGGTACACAGGGTAGGACCGGGACGGCGACGTCTGTTGGCTTGTCGTTGGTACTGCTGAGAGGAACGCAGAAGATTAAGACGTGCTTCTTCCACGTAAGCGACAGCGTCTGATGAACCTCGAGGCTGAAGGCACTCTGACTTCTGCCTCCTGGTCCGGGACAATAGAGGCGCATAGCAAACTGACACTCATGCGGGGATATACCAGTGGAGGAGGAACGCACAAGGTGTTGTGCGCGTACTCGGCTCAAACAATGAATGATGACCATGTGGACGGGTTTTGTTGAAACCATGCATCTGAGGGTGGTTTCCAGCTCCTGATTCATCCTCTCAGTTTGGCCATTGGACTCCGGATGGTACCCTGAAGATAAACTGGCCGTGGCCCCTATGAGTTGGCAGAAGGCCTTCCAAAACTTGAGGCGAACTGGGGACCTCTGTCGGAAACCATATCTTGCGGAATCCAAAGACTCGGACACATGGTTAATCACCAACTCAGCTGTTTTCCTTGGCAGAAGAGGTAATTTGGTCCAAGGGAACAACCTGGCCGCCTTAGAAAAAACTGTCGATGATGACTAGGATCGTAAGTATTACCATGGGACGGAGGAAGGCCAGTAATAAGTCCAACGAGATATGGGACAGGTCGGTGGGGAATAGATTGAGGGTGAAGGAGTCCTTGAGGGCGGAGGTGAAGAAGATTTTGCCCTGGCAGCACACGGAACAGGCCTTGACGAAAGTGGCAACGTCTTCTTTTATGGTGGGCCACTAGAATTACGCTGGATGAACTCCAAGGTGCGACCTACGCCCGGGTGACAGGTGAGGCGAGAGGAGTGCCCCACAGAAGACTTGGGGCTTGCTGCCTTGGGAACAACACAACCGATTAGCAGGACCCCTCCAGGGCCCGGTTCGATGGCTTGAGCTTGTTTCACGGTATCCTCACTTGCCACGAGATCGGAGCCACGATCTCTAGCGGCGCCGAAGGACAGTCATGTCAGTATCTTCTCGAATGGCAGGACGGTGATTCGTGACAAGGCGCCGGTTTGAGATTCTTCGACCCGGGTCTAATAGGTGAGGATAAACTGAAATCGGCTGAAGAAAAGTGACCAGCGAGCTTGTCTGGAGTTCACCGCTTCGCCTGCTGGATATACTCCAGATTTTTGTGGTCCGTAAGCACTTGAAACGGTTGAGAAGCCCCCTCGAGCCAGTGTCTCCATTCCTTCAATGCCATCTTAACCGCTAAGGAGTTCACGATCCCCAACATCGTATTCCACTCGGCCGGGGTAAGCCGGTGAGAAAAGAAGGCGCAAAGGATGAAGCTTCTTGTCTTCACCACCTCGAGACAGGACAGCTCCAACCCCAACCTCTGATGCGTCTACCTCCACCACAAAAGGTTATCCGCCGTTGGTAGTGTCAGGATGGGAGCAGAGAGGATGCGCTGCTTGAGTCCTTGGAAGGCCGTCTCAGCTTCTTCCCCACAGAAACCTTGTGGTGCAAACCCTTGGTTACAGCTGAGAGAGGGGCTGCCACCCGAGCTGAAGTTCTTGATGAACTTGCGGTAAAAGTTGGTGAAGCCCAGGAAACGCTGAACTTCCTTAACAGGACTTGGGGGTGGGCCAATCCGCTACCGCGCCCTACCTTCTTGGGGTCCATCTGGACTCGACCGGGTTCCACTATAAATCCCAGAATTGTACTCGAGAGGAATGGAATTCACACTTTTCCGGCTTAATGTACCAAATGGCTGTCTAGGAGGGCGTTTGAGCACTTGTCTGACATGCTTAGTGTGTTCTTGAAGGGAGCTCGAAAAGATGAGGAATGTCATCCAAGTAAACAAACACGAAGATGTTAAGCATATCCCTAAGCACATCGTTTATGAGCGCTTGGAACACACGCCGGAGCGTTGGTCAGGCCGAGGGCAGTCACCGAGTATTCGTAGTGACCAGTTAGGCGTGTTGAAAGCGGTCTTCCACTCGTCCCCGGGTTTGATCCGCACAAGATGGTATGCGTTCGCAGGTCAAGCTTAGTGAAGACAACTGCTTTCCTGGAGCAGTTCAAAGGCTGTGGCCATAGGGGTAGCGGTAGCGGTTACGGACGGTTATGGCATTGAGTCCCCGGTAGTCGATCAAGGTCGTAAATCCACCGTCTTTCTTGGCCACAAAGAAAAACCCTGCTCCCGCCGGCGAGGTAGATGGACGCATGAGGCCTGCTCCAGAGCGTCCTTGATGTAGGTATCCATAGCAGCTCGTTCGGGAGGAGAAAGGGAAAAGATCCGACCCCTGGGAGGGCAGGTCCCCGGAAACAGGTCGATGGTGCAATCGTAAGGTCTATGGGGTGGTAGTTTGGTGGCCCTCTGTTTGCTAAATACCAGTTTGAGGTCATGGTAACACTCGGGAACTCGGGAACAGGTCGATGGATTCTAGAGACTCGGAAGGGGAACTCGGGGAACTCGGGAAGATACAAGTGGCTTGGCACGTAGGACCCACTGCTTGATAGTGCCCACAGACCAGTCGATGTGAGGGTTATGGCTGTGAAGCCAGGGATAACCAAGGACGAGAGGGAACTCGGAACAGGAGATCAGATGAAAGTTCATCACTCCTGGTGTTGGGAAACTGAAAGTCGCAAGGGGGTAGTGGCACGAGTAACAAGTCCAGATCCCAAAGGGCTTCTATCCAACGTAAGTAACCCTTATGGGGTCACTCAGAGGTTCAGAAGGAACGCCATTCTCTTTCGCCCAGACCCCATCCATGAAGTTACCTGCGGCTCAAGAGTCTACCAAGGCTTGAAGAGAAAACTCATGGTCGTCCCAGGAAAGGGTAACTGGAATGAGCAGGCGGGAGTTGGATGGATGGGAGGAGGTTATGTTTCCCGTTACAGTCCTCCAGGCCTGCACGGGAGAGTGCGTTTCCCTGGAGCCCGGGACACGTGGAGCGGAAATGGCCCGGTTTGCCGCAATATAGACAGCATCGCTCCCTCATCCGGCGGTCTCTCTCAGCCTGGGAGTGCGTCCAACCTGCATGGGTTCTGGTGGAGCCAGCGAGGATAAAGGTGGAGACTCGGAGCTGAACCGATAGGAGCTAGGGTGAGCGTCTACGGTTGAGTTCTCTCTCTCTCAGACGCTGGTCTATGCGTGAAGCCAACTTGATAAGGACTCGAGGTTGTCCGGTGTTCCCGAGTGGCCAGTTCATCTTGGATGGTGTCAGAAAGACCCTTCAAAAACACACTGTGAGCGCCTCGTCGTTCCAGCCACTTGCTGCTGCCCCAGTGCGGAACTGGATGGCATAGTCCGTCACGCTGCGCCGACCTTGCGGAGAGTCAGGAGCTGTTTGGCTGGTCAGGGCCGTTGGTAGGACCTTGAAACACTCGCTTGAATTCTTCAGCAAAGGTAGAGTAGCTGGCACAGCAGGGACTTTGGGCATCCCACACAGCAGTAGCCCAGGCTAGGGCTTTTCCCGACAGCAGGGTGATGATATATGCTTATCTTGGACCGGTCGGTGGGAAACGACGATGGTTGCAGCTCAAAGGAGAGAGAACATTGGGTGAAAACCCCTTACAAACACTCGGATCCCCTGAGAACCGTTGGGGAGGCGGTAGACGAGGTTCAGCCAGGGGTTAACTGCCAGGGGCACTTGAATCTGATGAACTGGAGCAGAAGCGGTTGCCGGGGAAGTCGATCCGAAATCTGCTTTATGGAAGTCAGCATCTCTGACAGAAGTTGAGAATGTCTAGCCATTAAGGCCTCTTGCTGAACCAGAGCAGCTTCGTGGCGTTGGACAGTCCCTCGTGGTGGGACAGCATGGAAAAAAGATCCTGGGTACTGGCTGCCTCTGGGTTCATTATAGGGGCTCAGTGTTTCTGTCAGGACCCGGTGCGAGAAACAGTCACTAATAATCGTCAGAACCCAGAAGATGAGGCAGACACAGCAGTACTAGAGATGGTGGTTTATTAAAGAACAAAATCTTCAGGCAAAGAAACTAAATCCACAATGTCCAAAAATAAAGCCAAAGGCACAAAATGGAAATCCTCCAAAATACAAAGAAACTCCACAAAGTGGTAAAAAAACAGAAGGGAAAAACAAACCTCAAAAGACTACTCAAATAATACACAAGAACTAAACCAGAGAACCTGTGGAAAATCCACAAGAGAAATATCTGATAAAACAAGGCTTGGGCTGGGGCTGGGTGCTAACTTACAAACACTGAGCAAGGAACTGAGGACACACAGGGTTTAAATACTAACAAGGGAATGACCTACAGGTGCAAACAATAATAAGAGCAAGAAAAACAAAAGGTACAAAAAAGGTGCAATGGGACATCTAGTGACCAAAACCCGAACAGTCTTGGCCAAAACCTGACAAGTATAATGTATTGTGTCATGATCGTCTATGGGTGAGAGAGAGACCAAGGCGCAGCGTGTGCAAAATACATTCTCCTTTATTTAGAGAAAGAAAAAAACACGAAACGAACACTGATAACAAACTAAACAAAAACAACAAACGACCCTGAAGCTACCGACGTAGGTGCATACACAAGCAACAAACGTTCAACATAGACAATTACCCACAAAACCCCATGCCTATGACTGCCTTAAATATGGCTCTCAATCAGAGACAATGAACCACAGCTGGCTCTAATTGAGAACCAATCTAGGCAGCCATAGACATACAAACACCTAGACAAGACACTGACCCATATACCATACAAACCCCTAGACAATACAAAAACACATACATTCCCATGTCACCCCTGACCTAACTAAAATAATCAAGAAAACAAAGAATACTAAGGCCAGGGCGTGACAGTACCCCCCCCCCCCCCAAAGGTGCGGACTCCGGCCGCACAACCTGACATTGAAGGGGAGGGTCCGGGGTGGGCCTTATTATGGCGGCGGCTCGGGTGCGGGACGTGGCCCCCACTCCACCATAGTTAATACCCGCTTTGGTGGCGCCTCTGGAGTGGCGACCTTGTAGCAAGTCCCGGACTGAAGACCATCCCAGAGGGCGCCACCGGACGGATGAGTAGCTCCGGACTGAGGGTAGCTCCGGACTGAGGGGTAGCTCCGGACTGAGGGGTAGCTCCGGATTGAGGGGTAGCTCCGGACTGAGGGGTAGCTCCGGACTGAGGGGTAGCTCATGACTGGAGGGCAGTCATGACTGGAGGGCAGCTCAGACTGAGGGCAGCTCATGACTGGAGGGCAGCTCATGACTGGAGGGCAGCTCATGACTGGAAGGCAGTATGACTGGAAGGCAGCTCCGGACTGAGGGACGGCAGCTCCGGACTAAGGGACGGCAGCTCCGGACTGAGAGACGGCAGCTCATGGCTGGCTGACGGATCTGGCTGCTCATGGCTGCTGACGGATCTGGCTGCTCATGGCTGGCTGACGGATCTGGCTGCTCATGGCTGGTTGACGGATCTGGCTGCTCATGGCTGGCTGGCGGATCTGGCTGCTCATGGCTGGCTGGCGGCTCTGGCAGATCCTGGCTGACTGCGGCTTTGGCAGATCCTGGCAGGTTGGCGGCTCTGGCAGATCCTGGCAGGTTGGCGGCTCTGGCAGATCCTGGCGGTTGGCGCTCTGGCAGATCCTGGCAGGTTGGCGGCTCTGGCAGATCCTGGCTGGTTGGCGGCTCTGGCAGATCCTGGCTGGTTGGCGGCTCTGGCAGATCCTGGCTGGTTGGCGGCTCTGGCAGATCCTGGCTGGTTGGCGGCTCTGGCAGATCCTGGCTGGTTGGCGGCTCTGGCAGATCCTGGCTGACTGGCGGCTCTAGCGGCTCCTGGCTGACTGGCGGCTCTAGCGGCTCCTGACTGACGGACGGCTCTAGCGGCTCCTGACTGCGGGCGGCTCTAATGGCGCTGGGCAGACGGATGGCTCAGATGGCGCTGGGCAGACGGATGGCTCAGATGGCGCTGGCGCCGTATGGCTCAGATGGCGCTGGGCGACGGATGGCTCAGATGGCGCTGGGCAGACGGCATACTCTGGCCGGCTGAGGCGCACTTTAGGCCTGGTGCGTGGTACCGGAACTGGAGGTACCGGGCTAAGGACACGCACCTTCAGGCTAGTGCGGGGAGAAGGAACAGGGCATACTGGACCCTGGAGACGCACATTAGGCCTAGTGCGTGGTGCCGGCACTGGTGGTACCGGGCTGGGGACACGCATCTCAGGGCTAGTGCGGGGAGCAGCAACAGGACGCACAGGATTCTGGAGACGCACAGGAGGCGTGGTGCGTGGTGTAGGCACTGGTGGTAATGGGCTGGAGACACGCACCATAGGGCTAGTGCGTGGAGGAGGAACAGGGCTCTGGAGACGCACAGGAAGCCTGGTGCGTGGTTAGGCACTGGTGGTACTGGGTTGGGTGGGGAGGTGGCGCCGGAAATACTGGACCGTGCAGGCGTACTGGCTCCCTTGAGCACTGAGCCTGCCCAACCTTACCTGGTTGTATGCTCCCCGTCGCCCGACCAGTGCGGGGAGGTGGAATAACCCGCACCGGGCTATGTAGGCGAACCGGGGACACCATGCGTAAGGCTGGTGCCATGTAAGCCGGCCGAAGAGACGCACTGGTGGCCAGATGCGTTGGGCCGGCTTCATGACATCCGGCTCAATCCTCAATCTAGCCCTGCCAGTGCGGGGAGGTGGAATAACCCGCACCGGGCTATGAACACGTACAGGAGACACCATGCGCTCTTCTGCGTAACACGGTGTCCGTCTTCGTGCTGCCTCCATTCTCACTCGCCCTGGGTCGATCGCCCACCTGTCGATCTCCTCCCACGTAGTGTATCCAAGATCCTGCTCCCATTGCCATAAATCCTGTGTGTATTGCTCCTGTTGCCGCTTGACACGCTGCTTGGTCCCGTTCAGGTGGTAATTCTGTCACGATTGTCATGGGTGAGAGAGAGGACCAAGGCGCAGCGTGTGCAAAATACATTCTCCTTTATTTAGAGAAAGGAAAAACACGAAACGAACACTGATAACAAACTAAACAAAAAAAACAACCGACCGTGAAGCTACCGACGTAGGTGCATACACAAGCAACAAACGTTCAACATAGACAATTACCCACAAAACCCCAATGCCTATGACTGCCTTAAATATGGCTCTCAATCAGAGACAATGAACCACAGCTGCCTCTAATTGAGAACCAATCTAGGCAGCCATAGACATCAAACACCTAGCAAGACACTGACCCATATACCATACAAAACCCCTAGACAATACAAAAACACATACATTCCCATGTCACCCCTGACCTAACTAAATAATCAAGAAACAAAGAATACTAAGGCCAGGGCGTGACAATTTGGCTAAGGTGTATGTAACTTCCGATTTCAACTGTATGTACTGGGGCTAGGGTCAGTCTGTTATATCTGGTATAATTCTGGTGTCCTGTGTGAATTTAAGTATGCTGTTTGTGGTTTTAGGCTGGGTTTCTGTACAGCACTTTGTGACATCTGCTTGATGTAAAAAAGGCTTTATAAATACATTTGATTGAATGATTAGTCTTTTCACCTCTGTGTGTGTGTGTGTGTGTGTGTGTGTGTGTGTGTGTGTGTGTGTGTGTGTGTGTGTGTGTGTGTGTGTGTGTGTGTGTGTGTTGTGGTGTGTGTGTGTGTGTGTGTGTGTGTGTGTGTGTGTGTGTGTGTGTGTGTGTGTGTGTGTGTGTGTGTGTGTGTGTGTGTGTGTGATATTCACTCGAACATCATAAACAAGAAAAAAACTGCATTTACACAAATTGGTGGACAAACTGCTTTAACAAACTGACATTGTAGTAGCCCCTTTGATGGTATGGATCTGTCATGGCAATATGTTAGCATGGCGGGGAGGCATGGGGAATTTAGTGTGAAGGTAATTTCAGAGGCAATAAGGGCATTCTCTTTCTCAGGACCCTGAAATCTCTCGYTTTTGTTCCCTTTTTGCTGACACGTGGTGATGGTATGTCTGTGTGTGTTGTGTTTGTGTGTGTACAAAGCAGACAAAATAGAAGAAAAGGGAAGAAAAAGGATCAATCGCTAGGTTTCCATCCAATCGGAGACAGATTTTCATACGAACATTCAAAAATCCACATTAAAAAAAATATGCCTATTTTCCCACCAGAGATATGTTTCCATCAAATTGACTTGTTGCAAAAAAACGCACATAAAAATACCT